>NC_063193.1:13183393-13483393 GCF_017589495.1 Alosa alosa | reverse complement strand
GAAGTGAACAAACACACTAGCAAGCAAGGACGCAAACAAGCACAGAACACAGAAAATGTCGCTCTACCTGAAAAGCATGGAGGGAACCTGGCATCATGGGCTGTGGGGTGGCAGTCGCCATGGTGACCGGCATCAGTGCTGCAGCAGGGTTCGCATGAGGATGTGAGGTCACTACAGGAGAGCATATGGAAACACATGGGGGTCAGTGGAAGACATCAGTGCAGTCATTAGTCTCCACTGGCTTAGTAAGGTAAGTGGGGGTTATGACAGTGAACGACTATGAGGTGATGTGGGTTAGGAGCTTTACCATGCACGGAGGTTGGAGGGGCTGCTGTGATCTGCACAGGCTGAGGAGAGGGAGCCACAGGACGC
Source organism: Alosa alosa (assembly GCF_017589495.1). NCBI lineage: Eukaryota > Metazoa > Chordata > Actinopteri > Clupeiformes > Clupeidae > Alosa > Alosa alosa. Next base: position 13,483,021 of record NC_063193.1, on the reverse strand, counting down.
TCCTTCGCACGTGACACACTGGGGTCCTAGAGAGACCAGACAGGACAAACTAAATCCGTCATCCTAGAAGACATGCAACAAACTCAGGCCTGGTGTCTGTGTCGTAAGTGCCCCAGTTTCCCACCCCAGCTGAAGAGTGTCTCACCTCCATTTCAGAGTCGCTGGAATCTGCATGTGGGGACGTCGCTGGACCGGCCAGGAAGGGCAGCATGGGCTGACCCATCTTAGCCATGCGGGAGATGAGCTTGGCTTTGGTCACGTCAGGATTCTGGGGTACAATGGAATAGAATGAGGCAGGTAAGACTGTGCTGTGGTGACAAAACAGATCAGCATTACTGAAATACTACATACAAATTAGAAATACTTTTCAAAATATCAATCCACGTAGGTCCAGGAATACCTCATCATGCACTATTGACATATAATAGTTTTAAAATGCATCCACAACAAGAATATCTTCTGAAAGCATGGTGCTTCATGATAAAAGTGTACCATGAACGGCTACACACCGTTAACTGTTCACTGATAGAGTTGGATTTCACACGCAGGGGTGCATCTCTGGGTAAAGCAATGGGGGAAAAAATGACAAACTGTAAGTGTTTCCTCATAGCATGTTCAGTATGTCTAAACTACACAAATTAAAAATGTTTATGTGCAGAAGTAATCCAATAACACTGCTGGAGGTTTGTGTGTGTCTGTCTGTGTCTCTGTGTGTGTAAAAGGGGGACTCCTACCCTTGTTTAGCCGGAGCTGAGGCAGCAGGTGGAGGCTGTGCGGTCACCTCAGGGCCCAGACTCTCCACACTGGGGGCAGGCGAGGGTGCGGCCGAGTCCCGAGAGCCGATACTGACCCGCTCAGAGCCTCCATCCTTGGCAAACTTCACCTGAGAAGAGCAGGGGCACAAATTAAGAGCTTTAAAAAAAGTACACTGCACTCTCATATTATTCATGCTTAGTGGTAAAAGTGAGGAAGGTCATGGGCAAATAACATGCTAAGATGCCAGGTCAGGGTGTGAGATGGACACAGGAGTCAGTGAGAAGGATCAGCTCAGAAAAAAAGATTGTCTAACCATTAAAAAAACTGAATGGATCTAGTTTTATCCAAGTACACATTTAAACCAAATGTATATGTTATAATATGTTATATGTTAAATATGTTATTTCAGTGAATGAGTCACCCACCCTTCTGATCTCTGTTTCAAAGATCAGCGTGCTGTTCGCTGGCACGCGGTTAGGCACGCCCTGCGCGCCGTACGCCTGGTTGGGGGGAACCACAAGAAGTCGCCGTCCACCCTTCTTCATGCCTGCCATCCCCTCTTCCCAGCCCTGAGGGTGGAGAGAGAGAGAGAGAGAAGAGAGAGAGAGGTAACCCAAAGGTTGGATCAATTACATTAAAAAAAGTGTAGAGAGATGCCAAAGAAAGAGTACTCTTACCTTAATGACTTTCCCAGCGCCTAGCTTCAGCCGCAGGAGCTTGTCTTTATTGAGATTGGAGTCAAACACCTGCAAGGAGCACAGGTATATATATATATATATATAGGAAATACTGTGATGTGCCTCAACAGTAAAGCTGCTTGTACTGAAGGGCTTTACCGCTACACTTCACTCTCATATAATGTGCATACCGCTCCAGTGGTGTGGTTCTGCAGTAGCCAGCCCGTGTAGGCCACCTCCAGAGAGTCGCCATTCTCCACTGCCTGTCCCTCTCCGAGCGTCAGGTCCTGCACGATCACAGCATCCAGCTGAGCCGCACTGTTGACCTTTGACAAACACACCTGCAATACAAGAGGAAGTGTTGGTTCATTAGAGGCTCTCCTCATATGCATAGGGTGCAGCATGATGGTTTTATTACCACCAATTAAGCACATTCAGGATTTGATTGTGTCCACATAACCAATCAGTTCAGATGGTTATAGGTACCAGCAAGAGCTTTCAATACAATCAGAAATCTCAGTGTGCAGTGACAAGTAATGTTACCTGAAATCGCTAACACACTGTAGAGTGGTCTCCCTACCTCCTTACAGAAGTCCAGCGCTGCTTTCTCAGACTCAAACATCACTGACCAGTTCTGCCGCTGGTCATCGTAGAATGTGCAGTAATTGCTAGGCTGAACCTGAGGAAGCAAGACAGTGTATGGCATGTTCAACTCTGCATAAGACAAAAACCAGGGACAATGCATTGTCCAGCCATTTCAAGTTTGCCCAAGACTCACAGTGAAGATGAAGCCCGTGTGAATCTTGGCTGACGTGACTGGCTTCTGTTGACTGGCATACAGCAGCAGCTTGTACTATGAGAAAACACAGACAGACGACATGTTGTCAACGCAGGACTCTCGCGCCCAGTGACACACCACTCCATTTAGCTGGACCATAACTCGAGCACTGAATGCTCCACCATTCCGCCGAATACCATTCTTACTGACTCAGACTGCAAACAGGCAGATGACTCTACAATAGAACTAGTACTGATCAATGTGCCGATCAAACTTGAATCTAAGTTAAAAACACAAGATGCACTCCTTTCCTACATTCACTATGACATTCACTAAACAGTCATTCTGTCATTCACACAAAATCATAACATATTGTTTGATTATCTTTCTCCATACATTGATACCCACCTCTTTACTAGTGTGACTTCCCAGCACAGCAGCTCCCAGTTTGCCTTGCTTCATGTACTGTCCATTAACGCTGATGCAGGGACGAACAGTTACGACATATTAGGCTACATATACAGTCAAGTCACAGGGAAATAGGGCATTCTGTACAACTTGATTATTTCTCTGGTAACTACTTGTATATTAATATTTTTTCAACAGTTATTACAACTTACTATCTGTAGGCATGAACTGCTGTTGCTAAAAGCACTGCAGGCGTTCCAGCTGGTGGAGGTGGCTTCTGAGTAGGTGGACCTTCAAAAAAACAAAAAAATCCAGGAATATGTTGATGGCCAGGTAAGGGATGGCAAATGCCAATCCTTTGGTAACATATTCTCAGATATCTGCAATCATACCTGAGTTCATAGAACTCTTCCTTGGTTGCTTTGGGGCCGTGTACTGGAATGATTCATTGCCTTGACTTGTTGCCTGATCAAGTCCAAAGAGAGACGCCAACTTTGCCCTAAAAATCACACACGCAGACACACACAAATGCGCGCACACACGCAAATCCTTCACTGCCCAAAGAATTTACAGTACAATCACAATGCATTGTTCTCCTTGCACAGCAAAGACTGACATTGACTTCTCAGAAGGAATTACTACCCAGTAGTTCATAAAACAACTAGTTTTCCTTCGACAAGCCAAGTAAAATATCTGCCAAAAAATAAGTGTATTAAAACTCATGCATTTCTTTAACATCCTACACCATACTAGGTCAGGCGACATAGCATATCAAGACGCACAGCACTAGTTAGTCATTTCTGTAGTGACATTATCATGTAGGCTACAAGAAACTATATCAATGCAGATTAATGCAAGCTAATCATGCAAAACTAATAAACCAAGCAACAAACAAATGAAAGAGACATGCCAACACTGACTGGCCTATATCTGACTATCACATGTCTATGAACTCATGCTGACCCATGGATCTCCCTCCACTGGTAGTCATTGTCCCGTAGTAAGTACAAGCTGGTGAGGTCAGGGCCGACGGTCTGAGGACTTGGTCCCCAAGACCTGTTGATGGACACTACTCCAGACAAAACATTACTTGAACGTGCTTCCGCACGGACGATCTTCATCATGCGAGCCCTTTCCCTCTCCCTGTCTCTCCTCTCCCGGTTGGTATCCATCGGTGGCAGTCACACGTTGGTGGCAGATTTAGAAGGGAATCGCAGGCAAGTGCCCTGATGAGCCTCCATGAGGCAGCCACAGTGCAGCTCTCAAATCAGCAGCTTCAGCCAGTTGAGAAGGGGCTGGCCTGCCAGCCTTGCCTTTCCTTGCCTTTAACCTCCTCCCATAACCACTAGCATGTGAGAGGAATTATATCAGCCCCCACTCCACCCTCCCATCTATACCGATTTTTTTGGCCATGTTTCTGCCAAACTAGAAAGAGTTTATTTGGCTCCAAATTGCATTTCATGCCACACCAGCTACCCCTGCCCAGAAAATATTAGAAAGCAAAACAGATCTATTGTGCAGTAGATTATCCACCTGATATCAATGAGGACTGTAGCAGCTACAGGCAAACAAAGACAATCTGCAGTGGTCAGGTGTAGTGTGTGTGTGTGTGTGTGTGCATGTGTGTGTGTGTGTACGTGTTTACAAAAAGCCCAAATTTAGTTAAACCTGTGAAACTTTTCTGCCGTTTTCTTTCAGCCTAAATTTAATCTTGAATCACCTTAAACATGCACCAGCCCTGACATTTTAAGACACATTAGTCCAACTAACTTGGGCTAATCTTAAACTTCAACTTCCTTCCTTGAGCAAGAACTGTTCCTGCCAGGACATCAAAACCTCTGACTCACATGACCCACTGAGCCACTAAAACTTATCATCATGTGAGTATATAAATGTCAACTTGTGAAAATCGGAAAACATGGTGTTAGCAACGCCATTCACCCACAAATCCGTGTAAATTGAAGTAGCCATAAGCTTTCGTCTCACCAAGCTGGCCGTTTTCTTGCCTCCTCCTGAGCCATCCAGACAGACTGCTAATTAACTAGTTCGAGACCTGTGTGCTGTCTGTGTACTGTCATTTTTCACACTTTTGTGCAATCATCTGATCGTATAAGGGGATTGAACGTTGACGATGCTTCTCTAATGATTTGCCAACAACATATTTGATCAGAAAAAGACGAGACCGCTAACCCAACTATTTAAGTTACTTTCTGTTGTACAGTAACAATCTTTTGATGAAGTTAAAATCATTAATCACCAATACAATATGCTAACACTAAAATGTCAAACTAGATTAACGTTAATACTGGCGTGGTTGAATGGTACTCAAATATGTTAATGTTAAAGTAATCAAAATAAAAGACAGAAACAAAACTAGGACTGTGTGGGGTCTATTGTATACTGCTATGACTACAGCTACCTAAACACTGAATCTACCTAGCTGCTGATAGCTTGCCTCTGGAACTAGACACTCACCCTCCTGTGGGAGACAAAAAATCTCCATCCTCATCATCTGTGGAGAACATAATTCTTTTTAGATGTCCTGTTCCAGTGCAGACGAAACAGATACGGATTATTGCACTCTCCAAACGACTAATGTCGTGGTTTACTCTTCGGACAAAACGTACTCGAATATGCACAGGTCATAGCTAATGTAGCCAGAGAGCTAGGCTAGCTAACAACCACATCGCTTCCTGTTTCCCTTGGAATCAGCTGACCCACCACCTGATGTTTGGGACTGACAGAGACAAGAAAGCACATAGCAGTTTTTTTTTTAATCTGCTACTTCTTACTATGATTTAAGCATGACTCATGCTCATACTCGATATGTCAGATTTGTTAATCAGCAGAACAATATCAAATAGGCCTAAAGTTATTTTTAATATAAGTGGATGGATATAGCCTAGGTGAGGGTGTTGTCGTTAGCATATTATTATTTGAAACATGAGCCTTTCACGCTAAGGTAGTTGCCAGACGTGTTAAAAATAGCTTTAATCAGTTTAGAATATACTAAGTTGTTCCACGCCTAAATGAAGTTTCTCCACATGGTGGCGACAAAAATCCACATAGAACTTCGACTGCGTTGCTAAGCAGCACTCCGTTTATTCCAGTGTTGTAGCAGAAAAGTCCAAAAAGATCGGGGGAGTTTGTCCAGAGAACTAGCTTACATGTTTGGAAAATGGACCTTTCCTTCCCTATATGAATTAACGTTAGGCCGAGATTAATTATCGTCTTATTTCCGAGAGAGAGAGAGTCGATGTAACACTCTGAGGTAACGTTGTTGCGTGCACTGCTTACTGACAGTGTGTCACTTTACATCTAACATCCATTGCCAAAGCATAACGTTAGCGACATGAGTCAGGTTATTGAAATTTGTCTTTAGAAATGCGCTAACGTTAAATGTTAGAAAGAAACCACATGTAGCTTAAGTTAACTGGCTAAACTATGGTCATGTGTATGTCAACTTCATTGAAACATTTAAGATGTCGCTTCATTCCCCAATTATCATCTTAACATTATTTTACTGTTGAATCACTACACAGCCTATGACAAGCCTAGCTGAAAAGGTATAGATGCTAATCAGCTGAAAATAGCTCATTCATTGTCTTTTCTCTCAGGTGTGTCCAAATATGGGCAGCGTCGCAGAGAGGAACTCTCATGGACCTCACTGTTATTGGGCTGTATGTCAGCATCCTTGCTGCTGGGAGGCTGAGCGCAGGCTTTCTAAAGGCATCTCACCGCAAAAAGGGAAGTTGTCTTCTCAGGAATGTGCCCGTACAAACGGTATTCTATGCTTAAATTACAACGAAAGATCAACTGTGTGTTGTGCCCAATAGCTGCAATATCAGTATAGCCTACTAGCCTATGGTCAAATAGCATACTGGCCTATAGACCACTCTTTTTCTTCATGTCTCTCTCATAGATGAGTTCCCAACATTGACAGTTGTGGATGTTTCACAATGGACCTGGGGCAAAGACAAATCTAGGTCTAACCCCATGTATGTGAGTAACAGCACAGATAGCTTGATGTGTGAGGCCTCTCATCAGAACCAGTTTTTCCCATCTTTGAGCCCTCTCATGGAACAGAACAGGAGGTCAGAGAAGTGAGTGTCACAAGATTTTCATAATAGATTCCATATATCTGACACTTGACAAGAAGCAGTGCAGATTTAGTGTAGAAGTAGCCTACAAACTCATTGTTTGGGTCTGAGAGTTTTGACCTCTGCTTTGCACAGACGACTTCAACTTCCACCGGTGACCTGTGTGGATTCTTCTAATCAGAGCAAGCAGCAGGTTAAGGTGTGTAATTGTTTATGCAATGCTTTACGCGGTTAAAGCTGTACAAAAGTTTACAATTCTAGATAGCTAAGAACAGACATGACAAAACCAGAATCAGAATCAGCTTTATTTGCCAGGTTTGCATAAACGAACAAGGAATTTGACTCCTGTTAATCTTTGCTCTCAAAGTATAACACACTTAACATAATAGGAATAAAAATAAAAAACATAAAAAGAGTAAAATAATAAAAACAGAACAGTAAGAATAGAATGAAGGGCAGTAAAAAAAACCATGACAATTATATACAAGGCCTTTTTCCATTATTCTAATATCTAGGCCTGACTACCAGGCATTTTTTAGTAAAAGAGATGCTCCTTGGCCTATTTTATCTAACCAATTTGTCTATTTCTCATTGTAATATTTTTGTAGCTTAACACAGCTTGGATTGAGCCACTGGCCAGTTGTCCTAGTCCAACTCGAGGTTCAAACATGCTTGTTGTGTGGGTTCCTAATTCAGACCAAGCCCCTGTTGCTCTCTCCCAGAACAGGTAAATACAGGTAGCTCATTAGATGAGATCCAGGAATAGAGGAAATCCAACTAATCATATTATAATATAATAATGTATAGCAGTTTATTACAATGGGACTGCAGTGCATATAAACTGTGTAACACAGAGAAGTCAGTTGTATCCATGCTTTGTCTCCCATTAGTGAAGAAAGGGCTAAATCCCCTCATGTGGCTGTGAAAGAGATTTTCTGTTTGCCATCCTCAGAAACTTTGATCAAATCTAATGTAAGTAGACATGTTATTACAAAATTACTTATATCCAGTAGGTTTGAAAGCCACCTCAATTAGAGGTGTGGCCTTCATGGTCACTTTTTTTAACAATAAAAAAATAGATAATAGATCATCATAAAAGGACATGCACTTGTAATGTATCATGTCAATATAGATCAGGAAGAAAACAGGTGTGAAAAAAAGGGTGCGGTTCCAGCTGTCTTTCTCTCCATCCATCTCACCACTGATGGCCTCGGATTTATCAGAGCAATGCAGTGTCCTTGGGCACACAGCTGGCTCCTGGAAGGCCACAGAGGACACAGGAACCTTCCCTCTCTCTGACGCGCGGGCCCCAAACACAACCAAGTGGAGGCCCGAGTCAGCACCTTCTGCAAACAAAGACCCGTTTTTGCTCAGGAACAAGCCTGTGGTCTTCCACGACATCAGAGAGAAGAAGCAGAGGAAGGTGCCCGGTGATGTCCAGATAATGTACAAACTGGACTACAAGGTATGGGGGGCATTTATTCAGGTTCCGGGGGTCCTCCTTAATCAGTTTTTGGTTTCTTCATTTTGTATTGTTTTTCAATGATTTTGTTGTTCATTATTATTTTATGATTTTTAATTTGATGTAGAATAGCGAGGAGGGCATTGACTGGAAAAGTCTCAGAGCACAGGCTTATTTGTGGAAAAAATATAACCTCTCAAACAACCGGATGAAGGACAAAGCAGTTCCTCCAGAGGGCGCTACTGCACCCCTGTCACCACAGCATACACATCCCCGTCTCAATGTCATTCCTCAGGCTACAGTGCCCCACCTAAGGAATCCAGTCTTAAAAGGTTGGTTTAGTCTCTAGGTAAATGCCTACAGCCAGGATGTCATGAAATTAGATGTTTTAAAATATATTCTGCATTACAAAGTAATAAATTAGCTGTGTGTGTATGTGTGTGTGTGTGTGTGTCTGTGTCTGTGTGTGTGTGCATGTGTGCATGTGTGTATGTGTGTGTATGGGACCTGCAATATGTCAATGCATGAAAGGTGCTACAGGAAAGACCTCCCCTCAGCAAAGCAGCCTGTTAGTCTCCCAGAGCAAGAGTATTCTTAAGGAGCCATCCAAGCACAGTTCGAGTCCAGGTGTTCAAATCCCACTCCATGTAAGTGTGCTGTCCAACACATGATGTATATGATTCCTTTTGGGGTACTGCATTCTTAACATATGTGTCACTAATAGCTCTTTGATGGAGATGCAGGTAAAGTACCTATAATGCAAGGCAGTGATGTTCACTTCACACCTGGTCCACTCCAGCCAGAGGAACACCCTGAAGATGAGACAGGTGAGCTTACCATCAGTCAGCTGTTCTTAAAAGAAGTAATGCTTAAAGGTGCAGTGAGGGATTTTACGCGATTCAAAGCCCATAAAACTTATTGTCACATTCAGCAATCACCTCCTCACGATCGCTAGCTGCTATTCCGTGAGTACACTTTAAAAAAAAAAAAAAGAAAGGCAGCCCAGGCTCTGAAAACTGGGGTGGGGGCAGCCTATCCTTCAAACAAAAACAAAACCCTGAGTAATTTCTCTGGGAATACTGAAGGCAGAAGGTAGAAACCAAAAACTGATTAAGGAGGACCCCCGGCACCTGAATAAATGCCCCCCATACCTCGTAGTCCAGTTTGTACATCATAAGGTAGGGGTGAGCTGCCTCTCCGGCATGTTTTGTTTGATGTTTGGTTAAAATATAATGTACTGTTTTTTTGCATGAAAGCATCTGCTAATACATTTAAACATAAACACAAATAAATGCTACTTCCTGCGCAATCCCTGACTGTGCCTTAATTTGAGCCTTTTACAAGGCTTTTCATTTACAGTGCATTCCCTATGTGCTGATATGTGAGATGAATATTGGGTTTACCGATTTGTTTGCAAGGATATTGAGAACTGTGTTGCTATGTAGTAGAACTGTGTTGCTATGATTTATATTACAGCACCCTACAAATTCAATCATCCAATAAATTGCATGTGTTAGTTCTAACAGCCTAATAACCAAAGAGTCAGACTAGTAAATGTTTATTAAGACGGATGTGAATACATTGGTGCATCACTTTGCCATTGACTTACTGTGTATTGCCATTGCAACCAAACTGGCATAGTGTTGTATGGCTCATGTTTTAGATGAGTTTTGAGGACTTTTGAAATTCTAAATCTTGTAGATCTTCTAGTTTTTTCACTTACACAGTCTACAATCCTGATTATAACTATCCAATTTCCTTCCAAAGAGTACAAAGATTGTACAGATTGGTTTTCATGTAAATTCCATGTCATTACATGTCGTGAATGTGGTTTTCATAGATATTATATGTAATTTCTCTCTGCTGTCATCTTAGAGCCAACTCTGAACACCTCTGTAGCCACGATGAGTGCGGAAGCAGAGGTGCCTCAGCATAGCCAGGTAATGCCACCGGCTTTCCACAGTCCCGCCAGTAAGAAGAGGCTACAGTGGGCAGACTTTGAGAGTTTGGAACCTGAGCCTGAGGTCTCTTGCCCTGAGCTTACCGCGCCACCACCCAGCCCGAAGCAGAAAGTCCCCAACGAGCAACGAGCAGTAAAAATGATCAAGTGAGGACCTGCCAGTCATATGGTGGTGGTCATTCCGCGCAGATATTTTAAGTTTTTAGACAAACAGCAATACAAATGTTAACACAGGTCCATAAAAGCACATCTCAAATGCTTCTAAGTCATTCCAGTCTGGACTTTATCCAAAATGTATGTTTGTATGTATGTTGTCACATTACTTGCACAACTGTAAATTAGGTAGTAGGCAGTGCAATATGATGTTGGTAAGGACATTGCAACATCAAATACATACATTCATAGATTCTAAACTATTAGAAACAGAACTTAATTTTTAACATGAGGTGAGGGCTAGCTCCATGCAAGAACATTGCAAAGAAGAGCTCTAATTAATCAGAACCCTCACACTCAAAAGCATTTCTGACTCTCAGTGGGTCCTGAGTGGGGATTGCCAATAAGTACCAGACAATATCAGAATACTTTCCCTATTTGCAATCAGACAGTCATATCAATAATGAGATTCTCAGAGTTAGCTCAACTTTATAGTTAAATAGAAATATTAAATGAAAACTTCTAAATGTATTAGAACAATATATCTATTAATATTATTAGTAGTAGTGAAGGGGTTTTTGTTTATTAAATGTAAGACCCATTAAATAGCAGCTTACAATGTTAAATATGTATGTTACCTGCATGTACGAGGGACCATATTACACAATGCCGTACTGAGTAATTGTGTAATATGCAAGTTAGATGTGCTTACTGAGCACACCATGTATGTTGAAGACAGATCAATAACCAACTTTAGTTAACCCCTAATCCAATGTTTAAGGCAAGGATGTAGAAATCTCCCATATTACATGGATCTGGCTGTGTTTCTCATCCTAATCTGAAATGACACAGTGGTCGCCCAGCCTTCACCCTCGCCCAGCACTGATGGCATTGTGAGAGACTGCCCTCTGGCTTGCAGGATTCCCTCCCGTTGCCGGCTATTTCCTTTCTGGCCCGGAGTTTTTTGCTCCGCCAGCTGTGTTAGCTGAGGAAAGTCAGTTCTCACACCCAGGTCCTGTCTGAATGCCAGAGGACATCCAAGCGACCCACACAGTGTGCAACACGAATGGAAAAAAGAAAAAGAAAAAAACATCCCACCCTTTTTCCTAAACAGAGAGTAAACTGTCATCGTCGTAGGAAAAGCGCAGGGAGCTTCCGCAACGAGTACAGATTTCCATAGTGGCCTCCCAAAGGATGTGCTCTGCCATAGCAACAGATGGCCTCACATTAACGCGGGCCCTATAAACCCCAAACAGCTGAGACCTGTTTGTTTGACCAGCGTTAGAGGCCCTCGTCATCTGTTGGGAGTTGTACGTCAAGATGCACGTTAAAAAGCGTCAGTGACATTTACAGACAGTTAACCGGGTTGCACAATGTTGAGTGACAGCTTTGACATGTTGTCTACTCTACCCCTCAACTGAAGACCATGGCACTCACAGTCGGATCGCGATGCTTCAAACGCTGCTGTGTGATGAAGTGCACCCTTTTAACTGGTTTGACCTAATTACAGGTATGATTTCCCAAGTGTAAGACCTCACTCAAGTATAAAGCGGCCTTTTGATCAGGAATGACTCAGGGAAAAAGTGAGCATCGGTGCAGACCGACTTGCTTAATTTGAGGCGGCATGAGGTTTGGGTGGGAGGTTAGGGGCTTTGAGTCCCCCCCAAAAGCAAACAAATGAAACTGACTGCAAGATCGGGCAATGCAAGTGTAATTAGATAGATTAAACAAACACTTTGTGCCAGGAATCTCAAAAAGTGCTGCGACAAGAATCTCCCTGGCCAGGAGTTCCCGTTTCACATGGGTCCTGCAATTCTTTTTTTCTTCTTCTTTTTTAGGATGCTGTAATTTCATTCTCCATCACTTTTAGCACAGTACCACAAATCTCTGAATCACCACATTTCTGATAGAGGCCATGCCCAAGCCAGTGTAGCCTTCACAGGCAGGCTTTTCAGCGTTTGCCCCCATACAGTCACGCCAGTGTGTGTTGGACTGTATTTTGTTTGTGTCACTTTCCCCCATGGGATAATTCTGGAACTTTCTGAGATAACATTTTCCCTGTGAAATCACAGGCAGGGCTCTGTAGTGGAGCCACACAGACACCCGCCTCCTTGCTCCTCCGCTAACAGAACGGCCTGTGTGAGTGAAACCTTCTGTAGAGGCAGCCCCAACACTTTTTTTTTTCTGAGAGAAATGTTATTTCTCTTATTTGTGTATGTTGCTGGGCTGCTGTGTGCTGGATGAGGAGCAACCTCAAATTCACCTGTGGATAGGGTGCCAATGGTCTGTTTACAGGACCATTTTTCTTCACTCTCGTTCATGTTTTTTCTTTAAGTCATACGCTTCACAGTGTGGCTTTTGATAAGCAAGCTAATCAAGGTTCTCAGTATTTTTTCCTTCTTGTCGACTCGCTGTAAAATTGCTTATTTCTCGTTGTAGACGACTGGCACTGTTGCTGTGGACATTGTACCACAAAAGTATAGCTGCGAAATATTAGGTGATTAAGGTTTTCATTTTACTTGGTTTTGTGTGTACAATCAAGCTGTTCTCATGGCTGCCTCTCTTGGCATCATTCTTTGGGCTCAGCATTGTTTTAGATAACCCAGCAGAGAGACAGATGTTCCATGGTCATGAACATGTGTATGCGTCACACACACACACACACACACACACACACTATCATGGCTGAGGTATTCACCGACATGCCTGTCCCTCTGCACCAGTTTTAATATGAGCCCCGGGAATGTGGAGCGTGACATATTAGAGGGTGTGCGATGTACACTGTAACTCCCCCGGCCGGCACACCTGCCCACAGCTCGCGCACAATAGGCAGGTTATTGGCCTCGCGGTGGAGGGGGTCTCTCTTGTTGCTTTCATCACTTCTATTAAGGCGAGTGCTGGAATGTAGCCGCCACGCTTTCTCACTGCTGCACTCCGTTACCAGAGAGCCGGAGCTGTTTAAATGAGCCCTGTTGTGGCTACGCATGAGTCACAGATACACCTGCAGTACTGCATCAGTACGTGGCTGATCGCGGATCGCTAAGGACTGGTGAAAGATTTTTTGAAAGGCCTGAGGCCTATGCTGGACTGTTGGTGTCCAACGTAAAACAAAAAAGGGAAAAGTATATACACACCCACATTCATTTATTAGCATGAAGACCTACTCAACATGCTGACGCATCAAATGACTTAAGCATATTTAATGAAGGAATGAATAAGATCCAGCTGTGCTTCACTTGAATTCCACCAAAACCAGAGGTCTCTGAAAGCTGCTTTCACTGAGGTGTCTGTCAGCCTGCCACATGCACACGTGGGCTGACCCCCACCCCCCTCCCCCTTACACACACACACACACACACACACATACACATACATACACCACCACCACCACCACCACCTCAAACAACTGGCTGTGTACTTACATAGTACATGAGACCCACACGTTTCGCAGGGTTTCTGTTGATGTTGACGTTCTGAGGAGGTGCTCTGAGACATCCGTATGAGGAATGCGTCTGCTCTCTGACCTGCGTGAGAGAGATGCAGCTGATTCCACACTCACCTCACATACACACACACACTGGCTGCCCCATCACGCCAGTGCGACTTGGGTTGAGCTACCACGGACATCTCCACCAAAATAATTGGAGATTGACTCATGTCCAGTCACAATGGAGGGATCATTAATGTGTGTGGGTGACCATGCATAACGGTGATAAATATGACTAAAATTGAATACATATTCAAAAAAAAATGTAATGCGGAATGGACAGTGTGCGGGATCTCTTTTAAAACCACAGTGCCATATCACAAAGGAGATGAATTAATCGCACACGTAGGGATGTAACGGTATGAAAATTTAACCTTACAGTTAACCAAAATTATCACGGTTTTCGATATTATCGTGGCATTTTTAAAAGTGTGTTCAATATGTCCAGAAAGCACTAATAGGCCTACACAAGCTGAAATAGTTTCAAAAAGTATGACAGCATTTACTATATTACAAAATATAGGCAAAACCTTATCAAAAGTGCAACATTTAACCAGGGACGCTGGAACTCATTTTCACCTGGGGGTGTTCATAGAGGGGGTGCTGAGGGAGGGTATTTTTTTTTTTTTTACTGAGTAGATGTGATTCCTTTATTCCTTTGTCACTTTTTCCTTGGTCCTGTTTAATTGGCTTTGTGTCACAGTTAAATCCATCAAGTAGATAACAGAATCTGGGAAGGATTAAACACACGGTTTCCACACCGCGGTAATCAACCGTTATAATCATGATATTTGAAATGAAAACGCTAATTGTTATCGTCAACATCGCGGTTTACCATTATTGTTACATCCCTACGCACACGTCAACCTGCGCTGGCTCATTGCCGAGTTCTTATGGATTCAGTCAATGGTGCGCAGTCTCCATGCCATCACACTAGTAGTTTTGAACCATAGAACTTTAATCATAGCCAAATTGAAATAAATAATTTTCTAATTTATTTTAGTTTCATAAGCACTTAACATGACCAATAGGGCTACAAATTGTGGTTAATTAGTGTCAATAGCATATTGCGTAGTTTTTGAACCATAGAACTTTAATCATAGCCAAATGACTGTCAGTTCGACTGGCGACCCACAGTTGGATAAGCAGGTTCCCCAGAGCAGTCTGCATTGCTAGACACTGAGGGCTTCTCTGTCTGCTGATATTTTGCTCAAAGGTCCAGGCGGTCTAGCCCTCATGCCATTTCAGCTCAAAACACTTTTCATTCGTCAGCCTACTTAATAAACGTATCTTTATTAGTGGCAACATTACAGTATTTAGGCTATGTTAATCTCAAGCCACTCTAAGAAATGGCTGTAGGCCTACTTTCACAGTAAGCTACAGCACAGCAAAGTCGAATTGCAGTCTGAGGGATACATTTGTCCAGAAAACGTTGTTAGACATAGTCTATAGGCTAGGATACATAATCACATATTTGGAGATGATTTGAAGTGGGCTCATATGCTTCCATAACATATTGATGTAAAAAAGAGAAAATGTGGTAAGGCCAGCCTATGGCATTTCTGATATCTAGCAGATAATTGGTTATAGGGCTGTTTTGCAGATGGTTATTATGCATAATAGTTTTAAGCAACAATAGCAATAGCTTGTCACTAATAATGACACAAAATAGGCTAATGAATGTTCATTTAATGAAGTTTCAACATTGTAGGCTACAGTTTTCCTACATGTATTCATGTTCTAACTAACACAAGCCTACATCCATCATGTTCCAACAGAATAAGTAGGCCTAGGCTACATGACGCACCAATTCTGGGTAGAGGTGGATTTGATCGTTCGTTCTCATGACACAGTTCGTGTCGTTCAGTTCGCCAAGATGATTCGTTCTGAATCGTTTGTTCGTTCGTTCAGTCGCATTTCCGGTACAACGGTCAATCGACAATCAAAAAATCCAGTGGAAACTAGATGGCAGAAGTGTGAAGGCCAATCGGCCCACCATTTTTTTCTACTTCGCCACCTACAGATGTTTGACATGTATGATATTTCGAAACGCCATGTTATTTCCCATAGACATTCGACACCCGGAAGTTGGGTGGATCCGGATGTTTCGGAGGCGGGACTTATTCCGGAGAGGTCTATGCCAAATGATCTCAATGTCACTCAAACACTGTTTACATGGACGAGCATACGAGGCAGATGTCACACTTTCTGTATACTATACTAAAATGCGTTGCTATGCAAAACAAGAGATTGAAGATTGAAGATACAAGAACAAAGCATAAATATTTACCTGAGCAATGTCGTCATTGTGGTCATGACGGAAGCATCTTCAATGGTTCGCAGACGTATTGTATCCTAGATTGTGGGTTGGTGACGTGCCTTGGAATGATATACGATACACTTGTACGGTTTTGCACTGTACACAGTCTAACTTGGGTCTGCACAAGGTGATATACAGCTGTAGAATGAACTAATTCATGTGTGAGACAACAGCTGCAACAGGCAACAAAATGATAGCCTGACAGGAAATGAATGTAAACTTTCTTTGTATATGCCATTATAAATCAGTTGAGGGATAGGCCTACTCTGTTTATTTTCTTGCCCTGGTGAACAGTCAAACCTCTTACCCTACTCATGCCTCAACACAGACATTGAACTAATTCTTTATTTGATGCAAAACATGTTGCTGTCCTAAGAGTTGTCATGCCAAAAATACAAACAACATTCCTGTCAAAGCCCAGCACTGTCTCAATCTCCACAAGCAAATCATTAAACAGACATGCACCTGCATGTCATGCATACTTTGAGAAAGTCTGGAGAATTAATGTCATGCATACTGTGAGAAAGTCTGGAGAATTAATTTAATGCATTTAATGAATCATGAGGACTACAAGCAATGCACATTCTCTCTCTCTCTGTCTCTCTATCTCTCTCTCTCCACACGCACACACACACACACATACAATCTCAAGGTGAGGACGTACTTAGCTCTGCAGTGGTAGCTCACTTTAAATAGTTTGAGGTCTAAAGGAAATCACACCCAGTGTAATATACTGTTTACTACACACACCCCAAAATGATGTCAGGATTACACAGATCATAGTCATATAGGAG
Organism: Alosa alosa; assembly: GCF_017589495.1. NCBI lineage: Eukaryota > Metazoa > Chordata > Actinopteri > Clupeiformes > Clupeidae > Alosa > Alosa alosa. Next base: position 13,466,126 of record NC_063193.1, on the reverse strand, counting down.
TGTAGTCCATATAGGAGATCCAGTAGGGATGTAGGGAAATAAGAGTCTTTAAAGCAAAGCTGTCGTGTTGTGTGTGGTTCAGCTGACGGGGAATCTCATAAAGGTAATTTTAGTCTCCAACAGAGGTCCAGGTTGGAGTGGGAAACCGTAGGCTACAGCCTTACTTCATAGATACCTCCACCCCCACACACACACACACACACACTCTCTCTTGGAAATGTTTGCCTGACTGACAAACAATGGCTGGGAATGAGCCAGACGGACATTTGCCAATAGCAGCCCCCCCTCAGCCCCCCACCTCCTCATCAGGGCTCGATGTGAGATGGCCAGCGCACACATCCTGCCTTTGTGGGCCAGGAATCCCAAGAATCCCGACTGTGTGCCCTCCTTCTCTTTACCTCCGCCCCTTCCAAGACTAGGTGCTCCGACTGCTTCCAAACATCTCCAAGACTGCACCCGATCTTATCCTGCTTTCTGTCTGTATGCTTATGTAAAGCGATTTGTGTGTGTGTGTGTGTGTGTGTTTCTGTATGTATGCACGTGTGTGTGCAGAACCTTCTAAGGTTCTAATGTACTATTCCACTTCATAATTATTACACTTTTATGGTCTTGAGATATCTTTGTTGGTTGTTCCCATTTAAAGGGCATTTTGATTAAATGGTGCTTTAAACGTAGGAGTTTATTAACAGTAGTTCTACACTTAGCATAGCAATGCAATGGGTTGTAATATCAATTGCATTCTTCTGTTTTGGAGTAAAACGAATCCTTATTTCATTAAATATCTTTTATTTTGCCTTACACATTTTTTACACACAATATAATAGTGCTTTTCAACAAGCATGTTTTGGTTTGCTGTGGAAAATACCTGTGGTCCAGATACAGTACACAGTAAAGGCAAAACTAGACATATTAGGTCTGGGTGTAGGTTAACACCGGCCTCATGAAAAGTGCTAAATTCCTTTTCCTGTTATGTGTTTCATAACTGCTACCCAAGGCCTAATGCGAGGGCTTCCTGACCAGGAACAAAAACACTTTTCATGTTCTTATGGGATGACAAAGAGAATGTTTGGTTTTTCCTATGAAAACATGGGAACCTGTGTGAACAGCCTGGGTTTCCTGGAATGTCGCTGTTAGGAAAGATTTCAGGCAACGCTGGTACTCACCAGGAAGTGTCTGAAGCAGAAGGTGTTTCAGGATAGGAGGTAGTGTGTGTGTGTGTGTGTGTGTGTGTGTATTTGTGTGTGCGTTCGTGTGTACTTGTATTTGTGCTTATGTGTTGTTTTCAGGGATTTCCTCAGTTCATTGTCTGCATCACCATTTCCTAGCATAAAAATATTCTTTACTCAGACTGGGGTTTCCCTCATAGCTTTGCTACATAACTGAAACCTTTGATTGTTATGTGGCACATCACCTTGTATTACAACCATTTTTTACCATCAGAATTGTTTATACTTATTATCAATAATAAATCTGTGTCAGCCTAAATGCTTGTCTGCCTATTCTACTACATTAGCCACCCTATATTTATACACACAAATATAGCAACTAATAGCAAAACCCAAAAGCAATCTTTGCTCATGTTGTTGTCACTATGGTCCACAGACAGGTTGTAATTCATCAGCCATTTCCTCCAGAGCTGCACTCTGCCTTCCCTCCTCCCTCCAGAGAGGTGTGGTGATGTCACGGAGGGGGGCGTGTGTGTGTCTGTGTGTGTGTGCGTGAGTGTGTGTGGTGGAGAGGTGTGTGTGCGTAGGGGGGGGGGCTGTCTGAGAGCCTCTATAAGGTGAGGTGCTGGCTGGGAGATTCTCTCAGCCAATCTCACAGGAGCTGGGTGGCACTGGGAGCTTAGCTTTGGAGAGGGGAGAAGCCAGAGAGAGACAGAGAGAAGCTGACTGGTGCACATCTCAGTGCACGCACTTAAGACCCCTGACTGGCTTCAGACACATACTGAGAGACAGACAGAGAGAGTGCAGACACACAGTGAAGAGACACTGTTAGCTTATTGTTTAGCTAGACTAACTTTTTCTGATACATTTTTGGACATAAGATCTTCAGTGAAGCTGTTGAGAATTGCTACGGATTTTTCATGCTTTAGCACCGGATCACTAAAAGCTATCGTTTGGATCTCTACATCACTTCTGGAAAATTAGTATATTTTTGACAAAATCAACCAGAGGGATGTTTTTCATGGAGAATTTGACAAGGAAGATGCTCAACATTGCTTTCTTGATGTATTGTGGCTCAGCATTGCTGGTGAGTTTAGCAATAACTGCTTGGCTACCAGTTTTTTTCCCATGAAGATAGTTTGTTGCAGCTGGATGTGTTTTAGCACAGTGAGTGAGGAAGGATGACAAAGTCATTAGGACCTTACTGTCAATTAAATTATCTCATCATATAAAGACACAAATATACAATCTCATGGATGAGTGTTTTTAGTTATTATTATGAAGTTTAATCTTTTTACTGCCACTCACACTGAAAACCAGACACCAGGCTGAATAGTTCATAATCACAATTATTGTGTTAATTCCAAGTACCAGCCCGGAACATAAAATAGTAAAAGAAAATAATGTTAATCTATTCATATTTGTATACAGGTCAGAGGGTTTCAGTGCTTTCATACAGATGTCACCTCACTCAGAAGTGCTGCTGATGGAATGATATCAGTGAATGAGTCAGTCACCCCCGGTCCAGGCACAGTGTAGCTTTGTGTTGGCTGTCCTGACCGTTAAATAACGTGCTGCGTGGTCCTTCTTGTAGGTGGAGGGCGCCTGCCCGGCCCAGTGCTCCTGCTCCACCTCCCCGCCGGCCTGCCCGCTGGGCGTTAGCTGGGTGACGGACGCTTGCGGCTGCGGCTGCCGGGTGTGCGCGCAGCAGTTCAACCAGGACTGCGGCCCCGACCTGCCCTGCGACCACATCAAGGGCCTGCACTGCCACCTGGGGGCCGGGGGTGACCCTGAGCGAGGCCTGTGCCGAGGTGAGAGAGGGAAAGGGCAGGGGGGTGGGGGAGGGGGTTTAGAATGGCCTCTTTGTGCCAGGTGTTAGAGGAGGTGGTGGGGGGGATTTACCTGACCCTTCCCCTTTGACCTCTGACCTTTTCCCGTTAGCCCAGGCCCAGGGTCGGCCGTGCGAGTTCACTGGACGCGTTTACCAGCACGGCGAGGACTTCCAGCCCAGCTGCCAGCACCAGTGCAGCTGCATGGACGGCGTGGTGGGCTGCATGCCCTTGTGCCTGCACCAGGTGCCTCTGCCCGACTGGCGCTGCGCCAGCCCTCGACTGGCCACGCCGGCCGGTCGCTGCTGCCAGGAGTGGGTGTGCAACGACAGCAACCACATCAGCGAGGAGCCGCGGGAGCCTGAGCACACGTCTCTCCCTACAAACCACATCAGCAAGCACCTCCCGACACAGCAGCGCTCAAGCACCAGCCTCTCCTTCCAGGGTAGAGAAAACACACATACGTCATCCCGTATGTCTTGGGTGTAGCAAGGATGAGACAACATGGGGATTGTCACCATATTGCTTTTTAGCCTGACCTTAGTCTGAATATGAAACCAATGCTTTGAATTCATAGTTGTATATTTCACATAATTCAGCATGTTGCTTTTATTGATGCACTTTATATTTCTTTCCTCTCACACAGAGTGGCTGTCTCTGCCCACATCTCGTCTGATAGTGTCCCAGACCTCCTGTTTCCCACAGACCACTGATTGGTCGGAGTGCTCGGCCACATGTGGCTTTGGCGTCTCCAGCCGAGTCACCAATGAGAACCCAGAGTGCCGCCTGGTCAAAGAGACACGGTTTTGCCAGATTCGGGAGTGTGGTGTGACTGCTAGTGTCAAGGTAATAACATGGTGAACTCCCTGTGAACTGCTTACTAAGACGTTTCCCTGTTTTCTCCCTGTCGTCCCACATTAGGAATTCAGGCACCAGTTAAACTACATTTAAAACTACATTGTTTTACAAAGAATGGTGATTGTTAAGAATATGCAATATTTATCAATATATATATATATATATATATATATATATATATATATATATATATATATATATATATATATATATATATATATATATATATATATATATATATATATATGTCAATATTTCATGGTTTCGATTGGTGTTGTTCTAGAAAGGGAAGAAGTGCCGGCGGACCGTGCGGCCTCGGGAACCAGTGAGCATCACGTTCGCCGGCTGCACCACAATCCGGCGCTACCGGCCGCGCACCTGCGGCTCCTGCGTCGATGGCCGCTGCTGCCGTCCCACGCAGAGTCGCACAGTGCGCCTGCGCTTCCAGTGCCCCGACGGCGAGAATGTTAACCGCAACGTCATGTGGGTCCAGCGTTGCCGCTGCAGCCGGAGCTGCCCGTCCTCCAACGATGGCGATGACGGGGCCGGGCCCTCGGTCAGCCTCCACAACGACATCCACACCTTCCAGGGATCGCCATCACTGGAGTGAAAGCCAATCCGTCCAGCCACCCAACCCTCAACCCAACCCTGCATTAGGATGGGAGCCTGGCTTGCCTCCCTCTGTGACTGATGTATGACCAGAAGGTCCACCATTGCGCACCAGACCACCCGCAGTGGAGGTGCTGCCTCTTGTGTGGTCGATCACTTCTCCACAGACTTAAGAGAGAGCACTGGCCTTCATCAAGTGTCAGGATCAGCCCTCTTCCCCTCCCTCTCCCCTCCTCCCCCAACTAAGCTAACCTTCGATAATATGTTTAGATGATCTGCTTGCACTTTACGTTTCCTACCATTTGGACGTTCTTCCCCCTCCCTCCCTCCCTTCTTCCCTTCCCTCCCTCGCCTTTTGTGGAATGTTTGCCATGTGGAGTTCTACCATCTGTAGCTGGACTCTGCACTGCACAACTAAGTGCTGACACTTCACAGACATAACCTGCTATCTATGGAGACAGTTCTGAGTTGCAACACATTGCTGTTGAACCAATGAATGGCAAACTCGACATCAGATGAGATGTGTCTGTTACATATTACTGTTGTTTCTTTTGGTCCGACTCTCTTCTAATTTATTGGTCTTAATTTTTGAGTACCTCCAACACTGGAGGAAAAGCAGAATACTTAGGTATTTGTAGACTTCCCATCAGCTTGGATGGGTAAATATTGAAGTGCACTAACATCCCTTTCTTAGTTGATCTCCACTGTGGTGTTGACAGGTGATTTTGGTCTTGAATGTGCATTTGAATGGAAGGCTGATGATTGCTTTGAATACACAACAGATTTGGAGATCCATAAGTATACTGACTCATTTGTTAATTGTTTCTGTCTGTTCAGTGCATACAGTTCTCTAATTATCGACCATTGTTGGCACTGCACTGCCTTCTGATGTGAGTGTGTGAATCCGGCATATACGTGCGTGTTTGTGTATGTGTATGTGTTTTTTGTGTCGGTGACAGAGTGAAGTCAAGACAATGAAAAGGGATGATAGACAAGTTGAATGAGAGAAGTAAAAAAAATAACAGAAAGAGTCTGTGTGTTTTATTAGAACTTTCAATGTACATATACAAACTTCATTCAGTGGAGTGACGATATTTGGAAATCGCTTCATTTTTCGGGGCGTGCTTGGGATCTGACTCTAAATTCTGATGCTTTACAGGCTCTCATCCTGGAGTGAGGATTTTATTTGTGTATTTATGACTTCTATTTAGTTTTGTAATAAATTGTGTCTTTGATGTGTGACAAGCACATCACATTAAAACATATACAAAAGTTTGATTTTGCGTTTCAATTTGTTTGGCCATCATATTGCTATAATGTATTATGATTCACAAAAGAAAACTTTATATGTGTTAATACTAGATATCATACTCGGCTCTTCATGGGGCTATAAAGGCCACAATCTACAATGGCCATTTGCGTAACAGAGGGCAACAAGTCCTAGCACGTCAGTTACTCGTCTCCTGGCTGGGGATGTAGAGTGGTATGAGGAGGAGGCTAAGTCACTGGCCTGGCCCCAGTCACACACCAGTGGACCAGAGTTCAGCCTGTGAACACACAGCCGGGCTCTCCAGCACAAACATAGCAAACACCTCCCAAATTCCACACGCTGCCCTGCTCTCCTGGTCTTGGTCAACCCCCCACACTTCCCCACCCCAAACCCATGCCTGCCCAAGAGCCGGGCGCGGCAGTGTCGGTGCTGTGCCATCACCTTCTGTGGTCAGGTAGTACAGTGAGCATCCTCAACGACAACGGCCTAAAATTGGCACTATGCAAAACAGTGTGATTCTATGCTCACAGTACAATGACACTTCAGAACATCACATCCATAATCATCTGTCTCCTAAAGCAACCACAAGAGTTATTAAAAACAACAATGAGGAACATAGTTGAAATGAGCACACATAGTGGGTATTAAATTTTAAAATATACAACCTCTCATGTGTGCATTGATTTCATTTTTTAAAAACTGACAATAGCGAAAATGATATGTACACTGTTGTCTTCTATTTCCATAAATCACAGGCATTCCACTATCCCCATGGTTACACCTACACCAAGGGCGCCATCATCGTCACTGGTATAAACTGGTCTTCCTGTTGTATTCAAAGTGTGCCTCATTTCCCTGAAATGTGAGGCCTCCTGTATTTGCAAAGAGGGATTTAAATGGTTGAATCTGACAGTCGGTGCCTTTCCCGGAGTTATTGTACACATTGTCTGGTGTCCCTTGACAACAAGTCTTTGACAAAGAGGTACACATTGCATTTCTGAGGACAGTCATGGCAATAGTTATAATAACTGTGAATGAATTTGCCAAAAATTATATACTGCTGTATATTATTGCAGTGGTGTTAGTATTTCCAATTTTGAAGTGGTCAAGATACATACATGACCATCATATAATAAGCTCCCTTTACTTTCCCCCTTTGATAAAAAATAGGTGAAACTCCCCTCTATCACAGCAACCGGCCTGACCTGATGAAGATATATGGCAGGTTATGGCCGTGTGAATACAGCCCTGTGTTTTGAGACATTTTCATCTCCAAGATGTGTTGCTAGAGCGTGCAGTGCCTGGTGAACTAGACAGGAAGCTCCAGGTGTTGCCTGATCTCACATGAAAGTGCGACTTTCAGCATTAACTTGACAGAGAAACAGGATATATGTCAGAGACTGACCGAGGCCTAAGAGAATAGAATAAAGGGGCCACAGGAACTCAGGTTTCACACAAACGACCACTATGTCCACCAACACCCATAACACAAGTCAAAACACAAATGTCCATAATTCAAGATGACAGGTGACAGAGCTAACACAGACAAATCTGTTGGTGAAAAAAATGTAATGGCATCACAACACAATAAATAGCATAACATGAATACATAGCCAATTTGATACACACATCATCCAGTATAAACAGACTGACACACAGATTCTGATTATTCTCAACACATTAGTACTAGTTCAGTGGGAGTACCATGTATGGCTGCAGCTATTGGTCATTTTCTTGATTAATCAATGAGTTATTTGAGCGTTAAAATATCAGGAAATGGTAAATAAATGTCTATCAGTATTTCCCAAAGTCCAAGATTATGTTCTCGAGTGCTTTGTTTTGCACCTGTGAAGATATTTTGCTGTCAAAGCTAAATCAATGTTAAAAGGAACTGAAATCAAACAATGTTGAGGTATTTTCCTGAAAAAATATAGGCCTACATATACTGAATAACTGATTACCAAAATGGTAACCGATTAAAACGAACTCTCTGGATGCACGTAACATAAAAGTAGAGAAAGGGAATATATGATAAAAACGCAGGCCATCACTCACTGGTTTTCAGTTCCACTCTTCAGTTGCTCTAAAACTCCTGATTTTTTTAAAAATATTTAGGCATCTTCATTTTACAAAAAACAATAGGCAGACATCTAAGATGTAAACTGTCAATATTGGGGCATAGAGGTAGAGATGAATCTAAATTAATTAGCAAAAAAAGTGATTCTTTTAAAATCAACGATGAGAAAGGCTGTGAAACACAGTAGGGTCATTTAAACGAGACACCAAACAAAGAGCAAGAGTTGGCTTCCCCCTGCTGGTAAAATTAAGTACCGGCCTACATTGATCAGTGTAGCAAAGTAACAATGCAGGCATGAAGAGAATCAGAACAGCTTTGTGTGAATTGTGAAATATTGTAGTGCACCCGTATACCCTACTACAGATATGAGAAAAGGATACAACAATGATGAGTGATGAGTTTACTGATTTGTAATTGACTCTGTCATGTTGTATTCTGTCCTTAGAATTTTGGAGTAACATTTAATGAATGGAATATATGCCATAGAAAAATGTTTGGTCGTAATTGAATTGAATTTATTTTGGAATATACGTTAATGAAGCTCAACGATGACAGAGGTCACACACAACTCACTGCAAAATGACTTTTGGAGATGAACAGCTACTCATCGCCTCATACAAATGGCATTTGTTTTTAGTACTTCTGCAACATATTTACCGTTTCTTTTTGCATAATCATGAAACGGGGCATAGTCTTATCTAGATTTAGAAAAGTGATGTAGGGCTACTGTGATTTAACAGTGTGAAATAATAGGGAGAAATAATAATCTCACTTTGCTTAATCATATACACAGCAGCTTTCACAAAGACCTCAGAAGAAGAACTAGTATTTTATTTCGCCTAAAGTATGGGACTGTTATTGCTGCCTTTGCTAATATGGAGACGATAACATTCTGAGCCGGATGTCACTCACAAATGTGTATTTGTATTTGGAAAATGAAATTTATTTTACAGCCCAACTGAGATTATAGTATTCAGTATAAGTATAAGTATAAGTATATATCCTTTTTTGATCCCGTGAGGGAAATTTGGTCTCTGCATTTAACCCAATCGGTGAATTAGTGAAACACATACAGCACACAGTGAACACACAGTGAGGTGAAGCACACACCAATCCTGGCGCAGTGAGCTGCCTGTTACAATGGCGGCGCTCGGGGAGCAGTGAGGGGTTAGGTGCCTTGCTCAAGGGCACTTCAGCCGCGGCCCACTGGTCGGGGCTCGAACCGGCAACCCTCCGGTTACAAGTCCAGAGTGCTAACCACAAACAGCAGAATTTTTTACAGCAGAATATTCTGACACAAACAGCAGAATTAACTATAAAATAGTGGCATGACGGTGGATGACTTTAACAGCAGAATATTCTGACACAAACAGCAGAATTAACTATAAAATAGTGGCATGACGGTGGATGACTTTCGGCAAGTAATACCTTCTAAATTATTAGGGGGGCGCGACTAGTCAATAATTCCAACCTTGCACATCGATCATCCTGTCAAGTGCCACTCCTCCTCCTGAACGTTCAATGGCTGAAATGGATGAATCTCGACAACGTCACTGAGAAGCCATTTAAAATCCTTCCTACACCCTTTTTGAAATAATTTACGCTTTCACCGCCACCGAGAGTGAGCCGTGCAGTAAATCCATGTCATGTTGCTCTGATGTCTCTACCCATTTTGCGCTTGAACAATGGTTACTTTGAGCGTTTACCTCTACGCATATTATCCTTAGTTTGCTTTGCGCATCTCAAGCGGAGTCTGTAGCTACCGAGCGGCTAATTAAATTAGAGGCTTTTCGTTTGTTTTCAATTTGTTCGAGGGAGCGCGGACTTTTCGTTTTACACACAGAAGTTTTTACAACGTTCTCCTGTCTTCATATTTGAGCGGTACCTCTCGGATTACGGACAACAACCCGTCGAAAAGTTCATCACGGTGTCCAAACAAGGAACTTTAGGGTGAGATGAATTTCCTTACCTGGTTGATTGTTGTTGAATGTTGCTCGTTTTAACGGAACACTCTATTCAGGTTCTCAGTTAAATAGAATGTCGATGTTGAAACCCAAGCCTATTCAGCATGCTACAATTGTGTTTAAAAGAAATGCAAAGTTGGAAGTGGCTATTATGTTTACGCATACCAAGGGAGGAATACGTGTGGACTCGTAGAATGTGATTGCGCCAACGTTAACTCAAGTTCAAGTAGGAGAAATCACGTTTCATAAATGCTAATGCAGTTACAGCTACTGATAATATGGTTGATACAGTCACTGATGACTCATCATGGGTCAAGTTTTCTAAGGCAAGTTTCAATTGTTCAGGTGTTCCATCCTATCTGGAAACGTTCACGTTCATTACGCATGGTCCCGTCTTTCTTTTGACAGGTCTTTATGCAGTTAAGGATTCATTTAAGTCTTTCCTAATTGACACAAATCTAAGAATCTTAGTAATAAACTCCCTGTCAGCTTAGAGATCAGCTTTAGATAATGTCCATCTGCTTCACAGGGTTTGATCTGGAGATGTAAGGTTTAGCATTGATCCTTATGGTTTACACTACCCACTTTACCCAGGCGTTCACAGAAGTGATGCAAAGAGGCATTCTTGTCCTGATCAATCTTAAATTGTATTGACTGTGTTAATAGTATCAGCTAAGGTGAACCACTGAAAATAATGGCAATTATAATCTGTGAAGTTTTCAAGTTCTTAAAAATATCCAGTTTGATCTGTTTTATGAATTAATTGCAGGTGGCATTTATTGGTCTAGCTGGTAGCCATATTTGTGTTTTTTGTTTTAAAGGAAATAATTCCAGTCTATTTATGTGTAAATGAACTAGAATGAAATTATCTGCAACCACAGTAGAAAAGGCTTGATTGGATTTGATTAATGTGGCACTAGTGTACATGTTTGTGTGTCATTTCATTAACAACCACGGCAGCCTACATTTGCAGTCTTTAGTAAAAGAGTTACAGAAGAGATTCAGATGATTCTGTCTAGGTTCTGTGGCTTTCAAGTGAGAACAGGATGTAAAATGGCAAAAGAGGCACGGCTGGGTAACCTCTGGTGGTTCTGTTTTCACTTGGTCTCATCATGTGTTGATTATGCACAAGGTAACATGTGTTTGTTAGCACAGACCATTGTCCATCATGATCTCGACAGTGTGTCAAAGTTATGATGGACGAATTTGTAGCTTTCCTAGATTTGTTAATTGTCCAAACATATCTGTTTCTTTGGATCACTGTGATTTACCACGTGTATAGTTTATGCATATACTACATGCTTTTTCTGTCAAAATGTGCCTGTGTGCTTGCTACATTAATTAACTAGCGGTGCCTTTGTAGTAAAACAGACTGACTGGATGGAAGCAGATCTCACAGCAGAGAAGCTACTTGGAGGTTATAAATAGAAAAGCAGTGTGAGTTGGACTGCCGTGTTTGCTGTAATAGCCCTGTGATTGATTCCACAGCTCTGCCATGGTGAACAGTCAGGTGCCTGGCAGTGGGTCTCCCCCCAGGTCGTGCGCGGGCTGCGGGGGCCGGATAGCCGACCGCTTCCTGCTCTTCTCCATGGAGAGGTACTGGCACACGCGCTGCCTCAAGTGCACCTGCTGTCAGGCCCAGCTGGGCGAGATCGGGACCACCTGCTACAGCAAGGGCGGCATGATCCTATGCAGAAGCGACTACATCAGGTGAGAATCCGGCTCCACAGTGATGATGGGGATTCTATTCCGACTTTATGTAAGCCCCAAGTAGAGGGTGAATATTAACCCCTTTCCTTACTTATAGGACACCACTCAGAAGTAACCATTTAAGTACCTGAGCACTGACTTGAAGGTTCTAGTGGAGGCTAACATCTTAGAGAGTCTAGAACTGTTCCTTCAGAGTCCTTCAGAGTCTACCTTGCAACATGTAGTGTTTGAAACTGTGGTAACCGTACCTAACAGGCTGTGGTGCCCATACATGCTAACGCATGCTAACGTGCCACACTGCAGGCGTGGTGCCCATACATGCTAACGCATGCTAACGTGCCACACTGTAGGCGTGGTGGCACAGCGGTAAAGCCACGGCCTGACAATCAGTTGTCCTGGGTTTGATTCCCGAACCCACCGTGTGGTTGTGGTGTATTAGTATAATTGACTCATCTTTGTACTGCCGCTTGTTATTAGATACAGATACTGGAAGATAATGGAATACTGCTGTTTAGAGTGCTCAAAGGATAAAGGGGCTACAGATGATGCAGCATGCAGGAAGTTATAGATGGAGAGAAATCCAACTGATCAAGTTAGTTAGCAAAGGGTTATGAACTGTTTTGTCATTGCAAATATCTCTGCCTTGTATGAAAACCCCTTTTGAATAAGTAGGAGATTGTGCTCTTCAGAGTGCATTAGTCAGAGCAGGTTTTTGTCTGTGCTGTTAGCGTTGCCAACCATCTCACAGGTGAAAAGTGCTACAAGGGGTGTAGTGTTCATTACATGTGATCGTCAGAAAGTTGTCATGTCTTTGCCATGCACTGCAGTAACCCTTTTGTTGTGTGTGTGTGTGTGTGTGTGTGTGTGTGTGTGTGTCCTACACAGACTGTTTGGTCACTCAGGGGCATGCGGTGCTTGTGGACAATCCATTCCTGCCAGTGAGATGGTGATGAGGGCACAGGGCAATGTCTACCACCTCAAGGTGAAGATTTTAGAACTTACCATTATCTTCATGACCATCATCATCATTATTATCATAAGTCACAGTAAAATTACTAGGCTATAGAGTATACCTGTGCTTACTAATATTGGCCTGACTTTGCATGAATAGGAGATCAACAGAATTGTTGTCTGTTCCAGTGTTTCACCTGTGCCACTTGCCGAAATCGACTGATGCCTGGCGATCGCTTCCACTACGTGAACGGCACCATCTTCTGTGAGCACGACCGTCCTGGCGGGTCCCTACTGAGCAGTCACCTGCAGCCCCTCCAGAGCAACCCTGTGCTGCCCGATCAGAAGGTGTGTCCTTGAGACCAGCTCCCACTGACTGAAGCAATGCATAGATCCGGCAATAGCTCAGACCACAACATGTTTGTGAGAGTCCTAAGTGTGCAGTCCTAAGGTTCTCTACAACATGGGAAAATTAGGACTCTACGACATGTTTGTGAGAATGTCCAGAGTACTATTTTTTCCAGCTTTGTTCCTTTGTCAGTAAGTGTTTGGGAGTTGTTTATGCACAGTATAGTCCGGACTTCACCATGACTTTTTTTCAGAACTGTGCTTTGTTATTTTGCTGTACCATTTCATAGCAATGATCTAGTTCTCAACAGTCTCAAACAGTCATGTAGGTCAATGTCACTGTGATCTGCTGTCCTATACACTGGCTTTTGCAAATGATATATACATCAAGTTTTCTCCTTCTCGTCTCAGGTTTGCTGAAGGGTAGAAGTTGCTGACTGGTCGACATGTTCCTCTCCAAACCGCACTTCTCTCTGGAGCAACTTCTTCTCAGCTTCTGGTGTTTTTGGCTTCTGCAATTCCTGGATCCTTTCTGTGTCCGTGGATCACTTAACCATCAGATTGGAGCACTTATTTTGATAAGGTACACATGTGATATGGGCAGACCAGCAAAACTACAGACTCAACTAACCAGATGTGCATCAAGTATATAAGGTTTTTTTTCTCTTCGACATTGCTTCACTTAAAATACATTGTCAGGACTGCAAATGCCATGTTTTCTGTAAGTCATCCCTGTCGGTGAACTGTCAGTAATCTATCTGTCAGAACTGTCAGTTTAATTTATACAAGGCAGATCTGAACATTTTCAGCCGCCATTCAGTCATTCTTTGTTTTCAGGGTATTTTTTTATATATATCAAGTCAGTTGACTTCATACATCTTCAGATTTTGGAGGTGACCTGTAAATATTTTTTTATAATGGTATTGTGTGCTACATTCTAATTCTATTGTCTAAAATGTAACATCCTCTTTTCTTAAATGGATGTCTATTTATGATGTGAAATTATCAAATGGTAAATAAATACTTGAAACCATAGCCCCTCTGTTTTGTACTAAATGTTGACAGCACACTGGATAAAAGCATACTAGATATTTAAAAAAAAAAAATAGTGACCGGGTGTTGGTGTTCTAGCTTTCTCGTTTGGTTACTTAGTTTCGCCCTCAGTGGTGCAGGGCTGATTACCCATAGGAATGGAATTAAAGGGCTCGAGCTCTGACCATTACTGAAGCAATTAATTGTGAGCACGGTATCTCTTCTGCATTTGCACATGGGATGCTGAACTTTGGTCTGATCCCATGTCTGAATTTAATAAGGCCTAATCTGGAGCCTGGCTAATTAAGGGGAGCAGCTCTTTTTTCCATTCAGTGCTTCAAAACAATCAGATGCATTAACTGTTTACCATGTTGCAATTAAAAAATGCCACCCAGCTCTAGCCCTGTCCCTCACATTCTCCCCACCTAAATGTTCTTTCTCTCTCTCTCTCACTCACACACACACACACACACACACACACTTAGTGACCTTGAATTTTTTTGTCATGCCTTTCAAGTTTGATGCTTGTCTTTAGGATTTTGCTTTGTTGCTCTTCTGTGTTTTTATGGGTCTGAAATTGAATGAAAAGATTATTCACATTCTCTCAGTCACACGTAACATTTGACTGAATAATACTTTTCTTCTTTTGGTCTTACTGGGCCTTTTTTGTCCTTTTTGAACCTAAACATAATGTCACCTGGGTCTGTTAATGTTTTAAACAAAAGGCATTTGTCATGATCTTGACATCTTGAAGAAAAATATGACACTGGAATACCATGTTGTGGACAATGTTTAGCAGTTAGCATTTTTTAAAAATAAGATGAACTATCTTTTGAATGTTTCTGATCAAGCAACTTGACGTGTGCTCTTCCTTAGCGTTGCAGCTATCAAAATGGCACCATAATGTGCTTAGCTATTAAAAAAGTCCCAAGTGTCAGCCTAGATGCTGATACGGCATCAATTATTTATTGCACGTCTGATTGAAAAGCATCAGGCAAATTCATTAACGTATGCAAATGATCACAATTACAATTATCTTCAAATCTTGATAAGTAAGGAAATAAAAACCTCAGCACAATTTGAATCCCACTGTGCCACAAGTTGCACTTTGCATTCAAACCAATCAAGCCTCATCTGCATATTACTAATTAGTCGAGCATATTCAAATGCCAATTAGCAGGTCTCGGAGAGAAAGCCTCTTTGCCAGGAGGCTTTATCTTTTATCGCAAAAGTTTGCAGGTGTATGGATTGCTATGCAGCGTCTGTCATGGAAAAGTGTTTATATTCTCTAATTAATCATATTAACACATGCAAATGAGTCTAATTAGTTCAGCTTTCACGCCTCCTGCTGGGTAGGAGAGAAGAGAAAGTCCTGAAAAGATCTTTTCACTTGCAGAGGAAGAAAGATAAAGCTGAAATATGTTTTTTGCTATACTCGTGATTTGTATCCAAAAGAGCAAGCGAAGAGGAAAGAAGACATGAAGACATGTATTGGGAAGTTTAGGGAGTAGTTAGTAAGTAGGTGAGAGCTATGCTACGGACACTGACTGAGGGCCTGTTGTTATGTGACCATATGTATGTATTACATATGTGTTTATATTTGCATATGTGTAGAGGGAGGAAGAACATGTTATTGTTACTGATGGTCTCCTTTGCAATGTAGCTTGGAAGTTATTCCTCATTTTGTAAGTTGCTTTGGAGAAAAGCGTCTTACTTGCCTGCTAAAATGAATAAATGTAATTACTGACATTGCATGCAATATGGTTCATATTTTCTCATGGACTTCAATACCATGTTGTATTGAAAAGTAGCCTAGTCTTCGACGGTGCTTTCTTCATGTCTTCTGAGAAGATTTATGTTAATTCTCTTGGATCCCAATCACTTGTCACATGATTGAGAAAAATACGCAAAGACCTTTAGAATGCAGCTCTGCTCTCTGCATTACATCCCATGTGACTTCCAGGATTCTAGTCCTTACCGGCACATGTTTAGCCATCCTGGTCCACATCATGACAAATAACATCAATAACCACTCTAATGGATTCAAATGGCCTAATTGTGAGCAAAGCACATTCTAACTGTAGCTTCCCTCCCTTGCAATACACAGGAAGGTAAGATGCTCACTGTGAAACCGCAAATGGGTTTAGGTTACCAGCACACCGAAAAATATTTCCTCATACGAGGAAGAAGAATGTTAATAAGGACCCTGAACCATGGTCGTCCTTTGGCATGATTGAACTCCAGCGATGCTGCTGAACAGGATTGCATTGTAATTCCATCCTGAGCATCGCCTATCTCACGTTTGCCCTGCTGTTCACGCCTCATCACTGAAATTCAAATAAATGTCTCAGCCTTTAGGTATGCATTAAAAGGAATTTCTCCAACACATGATTTTTTTTTGCCCGAGTTAAATGAAACATGAATTTAATGGAACATTATTTTTTCTCTCTCTCTCTCCTCTCACCTCCTCTGCCTTTTTCTTTTACTCTCTCTCTCTCTCTCTCTCTCTCTCTCTCTCTCTCTCTCTCTCTCTCTCTCTCTCTCTCTCCCTCAATAATCAAGTGCTGCTTTGGAAACGAGGCTCGAAGCTCCATGACAAAGAGAGAGAACTTGACAACTGCAAACTTAACAGGGAGGGATGAAGGAGACAGAGACAAGAAAAGGGAGCGAGAAATAAGTTCCCTGCCCAATCAGAATTCTTTGAATAATTAAACTGATCGGCTTAATTAGCTCAATTACGTTAATTTGACCACGGAACATGGCCATATGGTAAAAGGAAACAAAAGAGGGGGGATCTAATTAAAAGTAAAATAATGAGCATTTTAATTAACTGGTTCCCCAGACGTCAGCGAGCAGGGATGTGGAGCTGGGAAGCGTAATTAAAGTACTGTAACGCTGGCAACATTTCTCCTCTCTTTCTTAGAACTGTGAGGAGAGATCCATCTAATTAAATCTGTAAATAAATTAGCTACATGGAGGGCTCCTTCTTGACTTAACACCCCCTTCAACAGACATGCTCACCTCTTCAGCATGCTCTGCCTCTACTAACTGTGTTCACCACACACACACAGAGACACACACACACACACACTCACATACACACTCTCAAGTTTTGCTATCCAGCACTTTAAAAATATGGAATGAGAGAAAGCTCTTGCTCTGTCTCTTGTCTCTCTCCCTCTCATTCACTTGTGTAGGTAAACAGAGCTGTTTTGTTGTGACCTGTTGTCTTACCCCAAACCCATGTTTGTGTTTCTTTATATTCATGCATAAATAGAATCAGTAATTTTTACATGGACATTTAAACACTGATCCATCGGTCAGTCCTTGGTTGTGACCTTAAAATGACCTAAGCCTGTTTTTAGCAAATCTCAGATTACAGTAAAAGGGAATCTCAGTAAAGGCGCTCTCAAAAAAACCCCATAATATGTACTTGCGCCACTGACATTTATCTCTATTGTGGGTAGCACAGTCTCTCACTGGGCTCTAATGAGCATTTATATGGTCAACCTTTCACTCTCACCTTTGCTTGATTTTCTACCCTGAGCTAATGCTACCCCCCACCTCCAACCTTGTAATACAGCCTTCCTTCCCCCAATGGACCCTTGTCTCTCTTTCTGCCCCCCCCCCCTCCCCCGTCTCCCATCTCTCTCCCACTTTGGTAGCATGGCTTTAATTAAAATATGCATTCAGACTGACAATTGAGTCATTTGCATATTAAATTAGCAGCCCCTTAAGTTTCCGAGCACAGCAACACAAGCAGCTCAATGCAGCGTAAGCAGAGATCATCCAAAGTGACACCACTGGTTCATATAGAGAAACTGCACAGGATAAGTTGGGCAGATCATTGATGTCGCATACATCTCCAATATGTTTGTTGCCAGTGCTCCTGGTGCTTGGTGATTTATACTGTGGGCCATATTGTCTGTTGGCTAACAGGGGCTATATAGACATTTGACATGCTTCATATATAGGCATTGGAGCTGTTGCAGCCACAGCAGTTATGACCCATGTGAAGGTGGGTCCGTGACGGGCGTGTATCACCGCAAAACAAGAGTGAGGCCGAGGCCTCCGAGGAGCTGCGTCCATAACACCCCAGAGGGATGCCAGATGCTCCTCTGTTCCTCTGCCGGGGGACCTGAGGGCCTTTCAGGCTCCACAGATGCCCCTGCCGTGCCCCGGGGAGGGGAGGGAGAGAGAAAGAGGAGGAGGGAGAGAGAGAGAGGGAGGGAAGGAGAGGGAGATGGATGAGAAACCACAGACAGACATGTGTTTCTGTATCCTCTCCTGCCTTCCAGCGACTGAAGCTGCTGCCATGACATCATGCAGGTACACCCCAGTGCAAAATTAATTGAAATCCGCCCAACATCAGCATGACTTTCCAACATGACAAGCCGGTGAAGCTTCCTGGATTCTCTCAGCATGATAATACTTTCTAAACTAAACTGTAAACTTTACAGGATTTAGTTAACTTAATGCCTATTATATTTTGTCATTAAACACAATACATTGTAAGAGATATTTCAATCCAGCTCTACCAGATTCCTGCACTACCTGGTGTTTTGCATGGACTTCTATGGAGATCTATTTAGATTTAGATTCAAAGGGCATTGCACATCTATCCTTGGAGAAAAACAGGGAACAAATGGGGGAAATAGAAATTGCTCAAATAAAAATGTGTGTCGATCCTGTTCATTTGCACAAGAAAAGGGTGTTGCAGTCTGTTTCAGAGGACACTAACCTGATATACCACATGGCATAGAAGAAGGCCATATGGCATTGCACATAATCAGCACAACAGAGCTGTGCATTATATAGTGGTACATGTCAGAAGAAAGGGAAATGAAAGAAGATAAAATCACACCGATTTAAATTTAAAACATAAATCCATAGTGCAACTAAATCTTAGCCATCTTTAATGTCTCCTCTCCCTGAGTTATATGAGCATGTACTTTTCTTCATGAAAATCCATTCAATTAGTCACTCTCTTCTACAATGGTGGACCAGCTTTCCCTGTCCGAGCTGCAACAAGCCACTCAGTCTGGCCTCTCTCTCTCTCTGTCTCTGTCTCTCTCTCTCTCTGTGTCTGTCTCTCTCTCTCACAGTCCAGGTGGGCCTTGTGCATTCATTAGCACCCTTTATAGTTAGGACCAGATGTAGAAGAAACACCCTTACCACCCAGCCACTACTGACTGTCTCACATTTCTAATACTCATACACACACACACACACACACACACACACACACACACACATACATGTTTTTTATCCTTAATTTTTTCTCTGTCTCAATACCATTTTAAAATCTCAATTTCAAATCAAAAAGTAAATCAGATTGGTTCAAGAATGGCATAGGCCTGTACTGACATCAAGGCTTTTTGCTAAACAAAACAAAATGAAAAAAAAAAAAACACACTCAGTGTTCACATGTGAAGTGTTTAGGAATGAAAACAACAAGTGCAAAGCGACTCTTGTGTTTAGTGTGAACTGACTGGGAGGGAAATGTGTGCCTTTAAGGCTGAGCTGTTCCTAATTTTACCTCTCCGAGGCACAGACCTGCACTCGTGCTTAGCCACGCATAGCTGGTTACCTTAAAAACACAGGACTGTTGTGGGCATACACACAGCATATGGCTTTATCAGAGAAGCCCACTTCTTTCAGCGAAGTTGCGCAACTAAATCGAGCTGTGTTTTTTTGCTTTGTCCCCCTCATTTCCGCTGAAATTGGTGGCTGAGTTTCAGATGGCTGATGGAATCTGACTGACTGCAGAAATGTCAGTTTGTGGTGCGGCATTTCAGATGCAGATATCACTTCAAAGGGAAAGGGCGAGGAGGGTGAGGGGTGCTCGGATCCCCTCTCTCTGCCCAAAGCCCGAGGTTGAGCTGGGTTCAGTGGGCGAGGGACGAGGGGAGATGGCAAAGGGGAGCGCAGACCGGATCTCTCTCAGACAGATGCCACTGCCACCTCTGCACCCACCCCACCCCACCGCACTCCTGGATGGTGGAGCTGACTGGAGGGGGCTGTCTGTGGGTGAGCTTTGGCGCTCGGGCGGAGTGATAAAGAGTGGAAGAGCTGCCCTCGGAAAAAATGCCAGAGCCTCAGTGAGGACAGAACGTGCTCTCTCTCTCCCTCGTTCTCTCTCTCTCTCTCAGCGCTCCACCTCAGTGAACCACAGAGCACCTCTCTCTGTTATCATCCCCCACACACCTGCACGGCCACACAATGAAGAGGGTAAAAGTCAGTGTGTGTGTGTGTGTGTGTGTGTGTGTGTGTGTGTGTGTGTGTGTGTGTGTGTGTGTATGTGTGTGTGTGTGTGTGTGTGTGTGTGTGTGTGTGTGTGTGTGTGTGTTAAGGTAGCTAGACAAAGAATGAGACAAAAGAAAAATGATGAAAAGGAAAGAAAGAAAAGAGATTGAAAGAGAGAATAAAAGATAGAGCACAGTGCACAGGAACTCCATTTATTTATTTATTTATTTATTTATTTATTAGCAGTTTGGGCATTAGGTTTGTGGTTCTGGTGTGTGGCTCTCTGAGACCCTCTCTGCCTTGCACAGAAAATAAAGTCAAACGATTTTCCAACACAGCTGTCATCGAGCAGAAATCACCACTACAGGCAAATAAACAAAGTTAACAAGCAGATGAGGAGTGGTCACACCATTCTCTTGTTTGTCAGATTTTCAGCAAAAGCAGACAAACAAAAAAACTAAATCCGTTAATCCCGCTTGTCACTAGTGAACAACTGCCTCTAATGTAATCCAGAGGAGCAAATGATTTGACCATAGCACTGCTATTACAGATCAGGTGCTGATGCTGAGACAAACATCATGATTTGATGATTAAATATTTGTATAAATGTGTGTGTGTGTGTGTGTGTGTGTGTGTGTGTGTGTGTGTGTGTTGGGTGTATGCATGGGTGTGTGTGTGTTTGTGAGTGCGTGCATATGGAAGAGAGAATCCATAAGCACATGTGTGTATGCATGCAAATTAGACGTTTATATGTGCATAAGGAGAAAGGAAATACAATAGTATATCATGCTCTGTTTGGCAAAACATTTCAGTTAGACTCAATTAAACCCAAATTATGGAAATGCAATTCAATTGCTGTAAATAATTTTCACAACAGTGTCTTTGTCTTGAAGCAATTAACCAAATTCCCATGTTCAATCAGATGACTGACTTTAATAAGAAAATTACAACACTTGTGTTCATACAAAAGCGCCGCAGCTTATTCAGTTTATTCTATTTTTATTCCTAATGAAAAGCTGATTTAAAAGCTGTGCCACAGCCAGTTTTGTTCTCATAATTAGGGGCATTAAGTCAAAGAAATATAAAATCTCTTCATGGTTAAGTTGACGCAGACATTCCTGTCTATCTCTGTCTCACTCTGTCACTGTTGGGGGACATGTGCTACCTTCACATCCGTTTGTGGGTGATACTGATCAGCAGGAACTAGTTCAGAATTTCACAGCAGTGATGATCTAGGAGGCCAAAACAGACAGCAGAAAACACTTCAGACGTTTAAGAGAAACTTCTAGAACAGCACAGGAGAAAGTTGACAGGGAAGTAACATGCATGAGGTTTTGTATCTAATCCAACACTACTGTAAAATAAATCTACTTAGTGGCATGACACGTGGATAAGCATGCTATGAAGTTTACATAACATACACAAATGTGTTGTGTGCAAAACATTTTTCACAAATACACAATGCTGTTTTCCACCAGAAAGTATGTGGTCATTTTCACTTTTATGTGTTCCTCTCTCTCAGTTAATGTCTGTGTTTTCCCTCTAGAATTAATGGCTTTGTTTGTTTGATAGTTTGAGTATGCATGTGTGTGCACGTGTGTGTGTGTGTGTGTGTGTGTGTGTGTGTGTGTGTGTGTGTGTGTGTGTGTGTGTGTGCTTGTGTATAACTGCTTTAGTCATTGAGGAACACTGATAAGCCTTATGGAGCCAGACGGCAGACTCCATGCAGTACGCTTACAGATGACTGAACTGATAGTGTGTGTGTGTGTGTGTGTGTGTGTGTGTGTGTGTGTGTGGGTGTGTGTGTGTGTGTGTGTGTGTGTGTGTGTGTGTGTGTGGATGCGCACACTCTTGCACACATGTTGGGGATATGGAGGCAGGGGGTTTCCTGTTCCCATAACCATTCACTAATTTTCATGCTATCAAGTCAAGGCTGACGCTCTGGTATTCATGTTACAGAATCAAACACAAATATGTGTGCAGAAGAACTGAGTCTAGCCTGTCTCAATGGGCAATATTACATTCCTTGATATGATGATACAGCGTTGCTGTGTTGCTGAAGTTGTTTGAAGATGAAGTCTTTTGACAATGACACTGTAAATTGTCATAGAAAAGATTCAAATCAGGACATCACTGCAGGATGTGTAGCTGCAAAAGTGTCCCTTATGTAAACAGTGAATTGCCAGGAGTGGAAACAGCACTTGAAAAAAGGTGGTAGCCAACCTCAAGATTTGAACTACCCTTGTCATCTTTCTCTCTCTTTTTTTCTCTCTTTCTCTCTCTCTCCCTCCATATTTATTTATGATCCTATCATCATAAGTTGAATCAACATTTACGTGCAACTAGGGCTGTCAAAATAACTGATTAATTTTGATTAATCGATTCCATATGACCTTTGACCCCCGAGCCGTTCTAGTCTGTAACCATTAGACTGTAAAATGAAGGAGAGAGAAGAAAATGTGCTGCCTAGATCATTGATTGGAACATTTACTTTTAAAAAACAGCCTGATGGTGTTGATAAAAATAAAGTGTTGAAAATAAAGTCCTCTGCAATGTCTGCAGCAAGGAATTTGCATATCACCGGAGTTCATCAACTCTATAGTCACATCAATGCAAAGAAATAATTGTTGCCATTGAGGGGAGTGTTAATTTATTTTCATTGTGTCCCCTAGGTTATATCTGTGGCCTGAAATGCCTTGTATGTGAAAAAAAAACTTATTCCCGAAGCACTTTTGAATTTATTTCCTCAGCATATTAGGTCATATCATAGATTATTATGGCCATTATTTGAACAGTGAAAATAATAATAAAAGAGTTTTTGAACTTTCATGTCACTAATGCTGATTATTCAATGATTCATTCGAATTTAAATATTTAAAATACTTTCACAGCAAAAATTATATATGCGATTAATTTAGATTAATTAATCACAGAGTATGTCATTAATTAGATTAATTTTTTTAATCGATTGACAGCCCACTGTCATACATATGCAGCACACTGCATACATGCTTAAATGAACTAAATAAATGCAAAAGTAAAGACTATATTAGTGTCTATTAGTGCATTATTTTGTAAGTGCGTGTGTGTGCCATTTCCTGTGTGCACGCACCTCCTCAGCCCATCCTTCCCTCTCTGTTGTGTGTGTGTGTGTGAGTGTATGTGTGTATGTGTGTGTGTGTGTGTGAGTGTATGTGTTTGTGTGTGTGTGTGTGGGGTGGGTGGGTGTGTGTGTGTGTTTCTCTCTGTGAGCTCAGAGATGAAGCCATCTGCAGTTGCCTCGGGAGAACTCAGATCTGCGGTCCCCTTTGACTTCCCTCTCTATTTCTGCCGCTGTTCTAATGTGAAAATTGCCCCATCTTTCCGCTCGGCTTCAGACCGGCTGAGCTGATTAGCATGGTAGGGACAATTAGAGGTAGTTTGGCTGAGAACTCGCAGCGCAGCTTATGGCACACAGCTCAGTATAGCTTGGGTGGGCCTCCTAAGCTAAAAGAATTCTTGAATATGCAAAGGTGGTTTGCACTCTTGCACTACTGTCAGCCACTCTTTTTGACCCCTCCTCCCCCCTGAATTATATGGTCTGTTTTTTTATGTCTAACAGGTGTACTCCATGTGTGACATTCACAACCATGAAAGGCCTTGAAATCAAGTAGACCCATTTGTGTGTATTTCATACATTTTTTACACATTCTGTAAGTCCTACATAATATGAAAACAATCAATGTATCAAAAAAACAAAAATCCATCTCAAAGTATTCCTTGGGGCTTATAACTTTTATCTCATTTTTGCATTCCTACATTCTTTAATCGTGCTACCAGATATAAAATAAGTGAGTCTCTAATTTTATGATATATGTATTTGTTGCTGAGATGGAGTGAGTTGCTGAACTGGAGAGAGAGAGCGAGAGAGAGAAAGAGAGAGAGCGAGAGAGAGAAAGTGAGAGAGAGAAAGAGAGAGAGCGAGAGAGAGAGAAAGAGAGAGAGTAAAAGAAAAAGGCAGAGGAGGTGCGGAGGTGTGCAGAGGAGAGCTGAGGGGCATTGTTTACGACAAAGGTGAAGTGGACCATCACAAAAGGAGTCAAGCAGAGGCCGACGGAGTGATGGCGAGAGTGATTAGAGGAGAGAGGGAGAGGGGGCATGGAGGAGGCGGCGCCATGACTACATTCCTCTACACGGCCCACAGCTTCTCCTTTCACAACACGCGCACACTCAGTGATTCACTGTTACTGGAGTTCACCTTGAAGACCCTCAGAGCCTCATGCTGTGTAAAGACTTAAACGAAACTAAACAGGACAGGGCATTCTAAATGTACCAACAAACCAAATTCTATTTGACTATTGTGGCTACAGAGGGTGTCTATGAGTTTTTTTTTAGAAGGGGGCCATTAGAGTGCCATGCGAAATAGTGCTGAATTTTAGCAGGCAACAGTACACGACATGATCATATCCCTCGTAACTTTTCTTTAATTGTGCACACAGGGAGGCTCTGTGACAGCCAATCAAAACTTAACACTCTGGTGTCAAACCATGTGCCATTGAAGGCTTCAGAAGTGCAGGTTCTCATTTTAGCCAAACACCAGCTGGTTTGGTTAATTAGCTTTCCCCCTCTGGTTGAAGGCAGGCCTAGGAGAATGAGCTGGTGTGGTCCTATAGGGTTATTTCTTAGCTCTTCTTAGCTCTTCTTAGCTAATATTATGTAATCTGAACAGCATAGACAGCTTTATACTGAGATTTTTTTCTACATCCTATAGCAACAATCTCACCTGTATGAGTGTAAAGAAGGGGGAGGTATAGAACTAAATAAATGATCTGTAAAGACAGAACAAAATGTCTGAAAGACATACATGATTTTGCTCTTCAGTTCACACATAATCGCTATGGGCAATGAAACATTCACACCTTACATGCCACCAGTAGACAAGTGTGAAGCCGAAAATTAGCCACATCATTAGCAGATTCTTTTTTCAATTCAAAAAAATGTCATCAGTGTTAGCAACATGCTTGTATGTGTTCCATCAAACTCATATAACAGATATGTGTTTAGTACAAAACTCTTTTTTCTATCGAACTTCAAGATAATAAAGATAATGCTTACTAAATAATACACTCTTATAGTCTATAGAAATACCAAGCATATCCTGCTATGCAAAAATGTGTCAGACTCAGACCTAGAAATGAAACGAGGCCACCCAAACACACTGAACTGCCCACCCCAATATTCACTTGACTCTCTAATCTCCTAATTTCCTGGAACATTCCAGACTGAGGTTACCCATTTCCCAGTTTCTGCTCGCTTGAGGGTGGGATATCTGGCCTTTATAACTCACTAACTCTCTCCCTTTTGACTGTCCGCACACACGTGGTTCAGTTCATCATCTAAAATTAAGTGATTTCTTTCTCTGATGTGTGTCTTTACCTATGTGCAGCAAACAAAATGTGTATCTGTGTATCTGAGATTTAAAAGAGTTTTATTGCAGTAGCATGTTGCTTATCCAGCATTCCTCAAGATGTGGCTAAAATAGAAGTTATACTCAAGTGACAGTAAGCGCTTTCAGACATACGTGTAAGACCGGAGGTTCTGCCGATGTTAAACGGTGGGGCCGTATATCTGAACGACATAACCGGTCATATGGAAGTCCGAATTTAGCCGGTGTTTCTACTACTCCCGCCCTAGTATTTCCTCCGGACATTATGTAAATGTGCTGTGTCTGAACAAGGCGTAGAACATGCGGTTAAAATTCACACCTAGTGAGAGGGCGTGTTGGTGATGTTTCTTTCGTGCGTCCATGTGGTTAGATCTGACTTAAATGCCAGTGTTATGATGGAGTGGCATCCAGAAAATCTCCGACCTGGAAAGATGCAGACATCACGGAGCTACTGTCCATGAGGGCATACAACATTTTGATAGAACACATGAAGGGAACGGCACGTTGTAGCCTACAAATGCATGGCAAGGCCAAACAAATTCAAAAGACTGTGCGAGATAAGCAGAAGGGGCTGAAAAGGCAGTAGCCTACAGCGACGCCGTTGACGACAATAATAGGAGTATTTAATAAATTGTTAGCCAACACGGTTTTCTGTTCATTGATAGACTTCCTTCTCATGACCTGCTGAGCTCGCAGATATTTGTTGAGCATATATGCCTAGAGAAAATGAAAACGAAGAAAACCCAACTTTGTTCCAAGCTCCTTACGTAAATGCAATAGACACATGGGGAGAGGATGCTTTTGGGAAAAATAAACCATGAAAAAACAAACAACTTCACAGTTATGTTAGTATTTTGTTTGTTGCTTAAAAACGTTGTATGATGGCCTTGAAGTCTTGAGATAGCCTGCTGAATTGGCTGGTAGCCTACCATAAAGTTTGTGCATGCTCTCTCTCCAACGCAAACCAGATTTGGGGTTCTATAGCCAAGTAATTCTGTTACATAACGTTGAAAACAGATACATGTGTTTATTCGAAGCACACATACAAATACTGTAGGTCAATTTCAAGTGCGCACTTACGTGACTAGCCTACTCCAAGTATTAGCCTACGCACAATAGATTTCTCTTTAGCCTACATAATGCATAGGCTACACTTTGTAAACAAAAAGCAGCTGTGACAGGCAGCGGTCGCATATATTCTGCGTCATGTCTCGTATCTTGTGAACTCTACAAGCCCCCACCCCTCACTCCACAACCACACGGAGATTCTGTAATGTGCGTGCATGTCGTTCACACATACGTCCGTATAAGGTCAGTATATGGTCAGCAGGTTAGCATCATATCTGAATCATCCGAAGGGTAGGACCTCCGTTTGACAAACCTCCGTATATACTCCGGAGGTTATATCTGAAAGCGCTTAGTATAAAATAGTGCATTAAAGGTTGTGGGATAGGTCACTTCTGTTGATGTTCAAACAAAACAAGCTACTCACTACCCCTCCCTCCCGTGCAATTAGTATAAGTGTAAGTATAAGTATATATACTCTTTTGATCCCGTGAGGGAAATTTGGTCTCTGCATTTATCCCAATCCGTGAATTAGTGAAACACACTCAGCACACAGTGAACACAGTGAAGTGAAGCACACACTAATCCCGGCGCAGTGAGCTGCCTGCTACAACAGCGGCGCTCGGGGTTAGGTGCCTCGCTCAAGGGCACTTCAGCCGTTCCTACTGGTCGGGGTTTGAACCCTGCGGTTACAAGTCCGAAGTGCTAACCAGTAGGCCACTCTCTTCAAACAAAACAGAAAGCTAGCTCGCTACTTCCTCCCCCTCCCTCCTGTGCAATTGAAACTCTCGTAAACTTGCATCTCGCCTGTGATTTGCTGGAACAGTTTGTTATGGGCAAGGTTTGCCCAAGTTGTTTTGTGGCCTGGGTTGTACACAGAGATTGCGTTTTTTGTACAGTGTATTCAGGACACAGGCAGCTAGCGGCTGGTGAGGTGATGTTTGCTGTAAGTGACAAAAATGTTTTAGCCCCCAAAAAAACTATGACATCGCTTAGAGCACCTTTAACCTTTAGGCTAAATGACAAAAACTATTTGGAAGGAGCACTCTATGCAGTAGGCCTATGTTAAAAAACTCAAAGACAACTTTGAAGTCTAGCCTAAACACAGCCAGAACATATTAGATTAATATTTTCCACTTTACATATATTAAACAATGCAAGGCAAGATTATAGGCTACTTATACGATTTCCAAAATCAAAATGTTGTTTGTTTCAGAGGATGTGGTGAAGTTGATGAGAAATATATCATATATACATATCAGTTAGCTATCTAGCAAACACAAATAATTTGCATCAATCAGGAAGTGACTGTGAGTCTGGAAATAAGCAGCATTTGCAAACTTTGTATATTTGATAATGGTCACATAAACCCAATACCCAATATGTAGTGATTGTTTAAGCCTAAAGATGTGTTTTGTGACATCAGTGCTTTCAGCCAATTAAGTGTAGGCATCAGGGATTTTCAATCCATCAAGTGGTAATCATTGTGAGGTAAACAACTGAGACTAGGTATCAGGTGTGAAAGGACTGCACATGCTGTTAATTATTCTAGCACACCTGTCAAAGTCAGATGAAGGTGTTATGATTGTCAGAATGGATACACTGAAACATGCATTTGTAGTCAATATCAATGCAACAAAATAAACAATACCGAAAGTATGTGGTCTTAATGCACTTATCTTGAAACATGTCATGATAATGTAGAAGTCAGGTCCACCAAGAGACTCTACTGTGAGTTCACATTCCATACTTTATACTGCATATGTTACTGTCATACATCAGCTTCTTTACGAACTAACATGAGTTAATGCTAGCAGTCACAGTTTCCCATACTACAACTACATGGATAGTATTCAGTGGAAATTTCCCAAAGGAAAACACCTTGAAATAGTCTGTTTTTCTTCTCAGTCTATTTCTTCCGAGGGTATTTAGGAGAAATAGATGAGATCTCATTTTGAATTCTGCTTGCTTATGGGATGCTATAGCCACTGAGAGAAAGTGGAATAGAACATTATGTCCAATATTTCAATATATGGTTTAATGTTCTGCATTATGTCCAATATGTGGTTTAATTTTCTGCATTTCTCATTAGTGAGTCATACTAAAAGTATGATTCTATGTAATGACTGTATGATATCTGTATTGTCCCTGTGTATATCTGTGTGTGACTGTATTTAGAGATAAGCGGGAATATTATGACTTTGCAGTGTTTCACTGTTCTGCATGGCTGCGTCAGTAGCAATCTGCTCCGGATTGCCAGGTTGCCACTAATCAGAGTCTGATTAAGTGTAGTCCACGTGAGATGGGATGACCAACGCCATCTCCCGTCAGCCTGGAAGGATACTTAAACCCTATTGTCTAGGTAGAGCAGCTGATGGATCTTTAGGTGAAGTCATGCTGTCTCTCCCTTGATGCGCATCATTGTAAATAAACTCTATTCCTGATTTTTCATACTATTGGTCTGACTGGGTCTCTATTAAATCTATGGTATCAAAATTACCATCACCACAGAACCTGAAAATTAGGATGCACATCGGATCACCTTTACTTTACGAACTTTAGAGTTATGCTCCCTCAATATAGAGAAAATGAGGGAGTACAGATTATTAAAATTGAGACTAATGTATGCACTACATAAGGACTCAGGTGTGGTCAGGCCAATGTTAACTTATAATTCTAAGAAAAGGAGGTACTCAGTATCAAAAGAATGAATAAATCCCTCAAAACAGCACTTTAGCATAATGACAAACAATCACTTGGTGCTACTATGATTGCACATCTGTAGCACCTAGTTTACCAGAGTGAGAAGGTTGGCTCCTGACAGGACAAGATAACAACGATCAGTGACTGCCCACTAAGCTCTGTGCCAATGAGCCATGTAAAGTGATGCCCTGTGTTGACCATGTTGGGCACAGGAACTTCTGCATCATCATCCACTCCATGCCAGGTTGGTACCCCCCCCCCCTCCTTTTTTGGAAGAGAATTCACTGAATCAATTTCAGACAGAAAGGACATGAGGATAGCGTTGATACAATCTGCACAAAAATTAAAGAGGCTTGTGGTTTCACTGCAGAGGTTCCTGTCCATTGATAAGGTCACAGATTCACAGTTGTTGTTGATGCTCATTCACATCATTAAAGGGAGCTCGTGTTGTTTTGCATGCCCTGCATTCTTATCGTTGGTGTACCCCCAACCACTTCTTTACTTCACTCCCATCTGGGGGCAAATGGGAGCATATGTGGGTGGGTGGGTGTGTGGGGGAGCCAAGCAAATCTGGGCAGCTGCTTTATCTTGCCCAGTTTTGAAGCTGCTGGGAGGTTTTTTATAAAAAGCTTTAATTGCATAGGTGAGACTGCACTTAAAGTGCCGCGGCTAATTGGCTGTAAACGAGTCCATCTGGATTCATTTGGAGCTGAGGAGAGGGGAAGGAGGAACAACAGCTCTGCCTTAACTGCTTCTCTGCCACGTCTCATGGAGGACCCAGGGGGACCGTAGGGGGCCTGTTCCATCACAACAGGGTCATAACGTCTCCTCAGAATGCTGCAAGGAGCAGGACAGGCAAAAAACATCTACACGGTACAGTTGTTCCTAATTGTAATACCCGATCAGAGAATAACAAAATGACCATATGACAATCTAATATGTAGTCCATTCTTGTGACTATCTGTAAAAGAATATGAAAGCAATCAAGTCAGTATCTGTCCCCAAAGATTGACTCAAAGGGGTGACCTTCAAAATGAAACACAGCTGTGAATGAAATTGAACTACCCTCATTTATTGAGCTGAAACCATTCATCAGAACATGTTGAGCTGTAAATGTGCAAATGCTTTCCATACTGGAACCATGTCAGC
Source organism: Alosa alosa (assembly GCF_017589495.1). Classification (NCBI taxonomy): domain Eukaryota; kingdom Metazoa; phylum Chordata; class Actinopteri; order Clupeiformes; family Clupeidae; genus Alosa; species Alosa alosa. Next base: position 13,435,724 of record NC_063193.1, on the reverse strand, counting down.
AATTCCCCAGCAGAATGATTTGCTACATGATTAAAATGAACTCCCAACACACAAGGAATTTTGTATTTGCCAGCATGTCCACATATTTCCCCACCGGACGGAACTCAGATTTGCGTGCCTTTTAGTCAGTGTTGTTTTTAACCTTGTGGTGGCTCTATGTTTCCATTCTGTGGTTCTATAACAGTGTGTGCGCTATCAGGTTTGGTGTGTTTGAGCAGCTTGTTGTCAAAAGCAGTGAGGTGAAGCCACAGTAAGGACAGAGAGCTGGCCTGCCCGGTGGCCTCTTGGCACGTAGGGGGCAGCACGGTCAACAGTGCCAAGTTCAGAGGTAATACTGCTGATAGGTCATAAGTGCCTGTCACTTGACACCAATGGTGCCTCAAACTATAGAGGAATGCAAGGCTCAACGGGCATTCCTCTTGCTCCGTCTTGGATTATTAAAGACTAAAACTGTGTTACATGCATATGTTTCATATATATATATATATATATACACACACATACATATTATATGTTTCACATGCACAACAGACTGAATGTGCAGCATTCACATCGTCCTTGTCTGTGTAGAAGTGCGGTCTCTGTTGCCATGAACATTAATAACAAAATGATTGTTTTTAAAAATTGACATATATCTCTGTGGATAAACGTCTTCACATAAATAATTTGAGCTTATAACGTGTAACACAATATTAATTGAAAGGGATGCTTTTGGCCATTATCATCATTTGCATTCCTGGGCAGCAATGGGCCTACTCTGCGGATCACTTACTATCAGGATGAATGGGACCGAAGTTCTGGGTATTGTGTCACCTGGACAGTAAAAACAAAGACTTTTCTATTTCAATTTCAATCAAATGGCCAAACAAAAGAAATCAATCCTTCCTGAGTTAAATATGTGCTCATCATCAACAATGCAAATGTAAGATTCTCAACATAACTTGTTTTACACTGTCTAAAATATCATCAGACAGAATGTAAATGTATAAATGTAAGAAACTCAACATAACATGTTTAATGCAGTGTCTGAAATATCATCAGACAGAATGTAAATGTGACGTTTTAGACAGGGTCTGAAATATCATCACTGAAGATAAGGATGACAGACAAAACAAATGCAAAGGACATTGCAGACATATTCTGTAGATGCATTTTCTAGATGCATAGAGGGGCGCAAGCTGTGGAGTGGGATGTGGAGTGTCTTAGAAAATGGGTGGGAGGGGTGCTAACTGCACAGCAATTTTTCCATAGTAATTAATTCGTTAATTAGTGTGTTGCCTGCTTTCATTACAGATACCGCACTTCAGATCTCAGTGCTACACAATTCAATTTGTACCTCATGTTCCAAGGCTGTGTATTCTGAGATATCAGATGCCCTTGGGTGTGTGGTGCCTGTGTGTGTGTGTGTGTCTGTGTCTGTGTGTGTGTGTGTGTGCGCGCGTGTGCGTGTGTGCATGTGTGCATGTGTGCCTGTGCACACGCATTTACTTGGGCTAATTGAGAAGGGCCTCTTGTTATATAAATAACTGCCACATTTTCTATTGAAAATTAAATATTATGAAGGACAGAGCACTCACTGTTTGAGTGTGTCAGAATGATATGAGAGTGTGAGGGAGTGATGGGAAAAGTCATAAGAGGCAGTTCCATTACACAAGAGAATTAACCTCCCCCTCCTACACAGTAAACCACCGATGAGGGAAAATGCCATTATATTATAAAGGTATGTGGAATATGCTTTTTTTATAGGCAATCAGGAAGGGATGTGCTGGAGCATCAGAAATGTATGAAGATTGCATGTGCCAGTGTAAAGAAAGACATACGGCAGAACACTATGTAGATGTATGAATACATTATGAAAAACACCACAGAAAACAATGATGTGTCAGTCTAATTAAGATTTTAACAATCCACAGTTTCAAGTGGTGTTGGTGTTTAATCAAGTGAAAGTTAAATTGCATATGGCATTGAAAAGTGTGAGTACATGTTCAAAGCAAGAAGACAAGGATGATTGGCTTACCAAGACAGCATCTACAGTCCACACTTACACCCACTGTTGGATCAGAACAGGGAAATTAAAAAAGACTGCTTGTCAGTCACGACGGGTAATTAGTCAGTGAGTGATAAAACGCATTTGTTGGAAATAGCTTCAGAATATTCTAGAATCCATGAGGCTGAATATGGCTAAACATTTCTCTCCAGATCTAAACACAAATTATGAAACTGTTGTAAAAGCATACTGCTGAAACCTCTCCATCAGTTCAGACTTACAATCCTGTTATCCCAACCATCCTAAATGTTTGACATTTGTGGACTTATAACATTGTACTGACTAACATTGTACTGAATATCTGACATACAGTTTTCCAAAGTCCTCCATAATGTCCCCGTTCGACCACATATCTCTGTAAAGTCAAGTGTGCAAAAGTAACCACCTCTGGTTTGGCACGCAAGCTTCTTCTTTCCTTTTCAGGCATCTCCTACTCATCATCGCCCCATTGTTTTGTACTCAGGCTTTTCATATCTGTGTGTGGCAGCCAGGGCAGAGAGGAAGAGCTGCTGCTGCTTCCAGGGGTCTGGCAGTCATGCTAGCGTGACAAACCAAAGAAGAGAATAAATCGATAAAAGCTGTTGTCCCCCGGGGCGTGCTCCTCTTTCCCCCCAAAAAAACTACCACTCCTGTGGTCCACAGACACAATGGCCAGGCATCAATACCTGCTATCAGGGCAGCCGGAGGTATAGGGTGAAGGAGGGTCTGGTCACACCCGGCCCATGAGCAGCCTGGCTCTTAGTGGTAATCGGAACGCCATCAGTTTGCATCAATTCACTCTGGTGGGAGGGCGAGAATGGGGGGAGAAGGGAGGAAAAATTGGTACCATTAGGAGCATCCTTGACTGAGTGGTTAGCTCTTTGTTTAAAAAGGCGGTGTGTGTGTGTGTGTGTGTGTGTATGTATGGGTCGGTGGGTGGATTATTGAATGTGTGTGTGTGTGTGTGTGTTGTGTGTGTGTGTGTGTGTGTGTGTGTGTGTGTGTGTGTGAGAGGGTGTGTGTGAGGGTGTTTGTATGAGTGTGATGCGAAGATGCCTCCATTTTCTTTGTGCTGTAGAGAATGTCAGTATGACTGTGTTCGTGTTTACTCTGGTGAACTGTGTGTAAGTCTATAATGTATACTGCCGTTAAAAACTTTGGGACCACATAGATATTTCCAGTTAGAATACCTGACTGCTTCCCTTCTGCATGTTTTTTGCATTCCTTGGATCTGTGCTCCGGGTCACTGTCCTCTTTTTTAGAGGAAGCTGGCTTCTATCAAGCGCCTTTTATTCAAACCCACAATAGCAATGGCTCCAGGGCCATTTGCATTGCTTCTTTTATCTGTACACAATTACAAAAGATGTTCCTAATGATCAGTTAGCCTTTCAAAATGATAAACTCAGACTAACAAACAGAATGTGCCATTGGAACATAAGATGGATGGTTGCTCATAATTGGCCTCTATCTGAGGTGGGCACAAATATATCAAAAACTATTTAACTACAAATACTGGCTGATGAAATGTAACAAAATAAAATACAAAATATTGATGTAAAAATGTATTTCAATAAAATATAAGTAATTAGTCATTTGAAAACACTAAAATACCCACACAATAACCAATTTTTTTAGAAGAAACTACAAGGCATATTATTGAAAACGTATCCACAAGAGACAAGAAATACTATTTTCCGATTGGCTGACAGGGGGCTATTCATTCTGTACATTGGGGCTCCTATGAAGTATCTGGTAAAAAAAATAAATAATCACCGTCCCATATCAATGTAAACGATGATTGAACTGACAACAAGCAGGCTTCGCAACAGTGGAATCAACTGTATAACAAAGCAACCTACCCACCATCATGCACTGAACTGCATTTCCCTTTTTGTGTTATAAATGCATGCCTATTGCCTACATACTGACATGCAACATGGGGGGCAAACCTGTAAGGTGTCTCGATATACAGAATTAATTAACTTGGTGGAGAAAACTCCACTCTGTTTCGCATTGGGGGGGTCTTTGCCTCATTAAGTGGTTTTACTGTTCTGTAGTTAGAATAAAAATCAGCTATTAGGTACTCAAGGTCATGGGGTCAAAGGTCATGGTCATTGGGGTCCATGTCCTAATGTTCTCCCTCAGCATCTTATCTGTAGGCCTATCGTTTTCAAATTTTAGAAAAAAGTTGGGACAGGGAGTATTTACCACTGTGCTGCCTCACCTCTTCATTTAACAAATTTCTGTAAATGTTCAGGAACTGAGGAGACCAGTTGCTAGAGTTTTGAAAATGAAATGTTGTCCCATTCCTGCCCGATATAGGATTTCAGTTGCTCAACAGTATGGGGTATTCTTAGTCATATTTTTCATTCCATGATGCACCTAATTTGACAAGTCTGGACTGCAGGCAGGCCATTTTAGGACCTGGACTCTTCCTCTATGGAGGAATACTGTTTAAATATGTGCAGAATTCATTTTGGCATTGTTTTCTTGAAATATTCAAGGTCTTCCCTAGGAAACACATTGCCTGCGTGACAGTTGCTAAAAAACCTGTATACAATGGATTGTGCCTTGTCAGATGTGCAAGATGGCCATGCTGTAGGTACTAATGCACCACCACACCATCATAGATGGGTTTCGAACTGAGCACTGAAACAAATTGGATAGATTAGATAGCCCCACTCCTCTTTAGCCCATATGATGAGTCCATGATTTCCAAAATTAATTGCCATTAATTAATATTAATTAATTTTGATTGGTCTAACCAGTCCAGTCCAGTCAAGCTCAGGTCCAGATAAGATGGTGGCATATCTGTATCATGTCTAAATACAATTTTGGCTGTTGCATGGTAAAGTTTAGACTAGCATTTCTGAATTGAGTATTAAACTGTGCTCATAGACAATGGTTATCAGAGGTTTTCATAGGAGTCCATACAATGATTTTCTTTACGGAAACAGGTCTGGTTTTAATGCAGTGCCATCTGAGGTCCAGAAGACTACGACCATCCTATATTGTTTTTCAGTGCTATCCCTTGTTTTCAAAGATTTCTCCTCTGAATTTTAATGATATAATGTGCTGTACATAATGAACTCCCCAAATACTTCACAATTTCATGCATTAAAATGGCATTGTTTCATCATTTGTCCACACAGCCAGGTTTGCACAGAGTGATGCATACCTCTACATCTTTACTTCATACCCAAGAAGTGTTGCCAGTTACCCTAATTAGTTGTGAAACATTCCTCCTTTTGTTTTCTTTATCATTACACAACTTTTCCAGCATTTTATTGCTCCCTTTTTTTTAACGTGTTGCTGGTATCAAATTTAAAATGAACATATATTTTCCATGAAATAGTCAAATTTGTCATTTTCATCATTTGATATGTTGTCTGTGTCCTTTCTGCAACTAAATATGAGTTTACGAGATTTGCAGATTATTACAGTACATTCTGGTTTCATTCGCATTTTACACAACATCCTAACTTTTTCTGTTTTGGGGTTGTATATATATATTATATATGTATGTCAAGTGTGTCTGTCTTACTGTTCAATGTGTAGTAACTATATTTCTCTGCATTTTCTCTCTCTCTGCATGTGTGTGTGTGTGTGTGTGTGTGTGTGTGTGTGTGTGTGTGTGTGTGTGTGTGTGTGTGTGTGTGTGTGTGTGTGTTTATGAGTGTGTATCATGCTGGGTGGAGATCTCACCAAAGGGTGGGATAGGTATTTTCAATTACTGGCGAATTTTGAGCAATTTTGTCCACTCACTGGCCTGGCCCCACACTGTGAGAGTAATGGGAGCTCTGGAGAAAGAGCCAAGCCAACCAGCATCAATTGTCCAATTGTCTGAGGTGGGGGGGGGGGGGGGGGTGGAGGAGTGGTGAGCTGTTTGGGCATGTGTATGGCTCTCTATCGTATGGCAACATTAAGCATCACTAAGCATCAAGTAAAGTATCTTTACTTCAACACGGTCTTTTGGTGTTTTAGAACACTGGTAATGAACCATCTCTGGTGCAGGCCTTTCAGTGACACTAGATAGTTTTTTTATGTTTATTACCAGATTCAGTCATTGATATCCAGATAGATAGAAAGATAGATACTTTATTGATCCCCAAGGGGAAATTCAAGAATCCAAAAAGTTGCGAAGTAAAAAGTAAACAAAAGACGTAGAAAAAAACACAAAGACATTGAGCTACCTCGACATGCTGCCACTCTTGTCTGCGCCGGAACCGGAAGGAAAGATATATCCAATATCAATGTACACAAATTTGACAGGCAAGAAACTGCTCCCTAAGCTTCCTCTGGTCTCCTCCATATTTGTATTACTCTTCTGGAAAACTCTGTAGCCCTGTCCTCCTGTACCCTCAACACTCAAAAGCCCATCCTCCCTTCACCTCAACTCAGTCAGATTCTTTATAGATAGAATATTGTATAATAAAACAAGATCAAGCGACATTCACACACACAAGAGTCTTCTTTGTCCCCACAAAATGTCAGAACCTTCAGATTCCTCACCGCAAAAGAGGACATGCTCAACATGCTGAAGCCATTAGATGGGCCGCACATGGTCAAGCTCCCAAATTACAGTCCAGTGAGACCTCCTACCCACCCACATTCTATAGACACCCCCCCTGAGTAACACCCCACCCCCTCCCTCCATCCCATTCTCATGATAATAACACCAGAGCAATTTTCCTCCCTTTACCCTCAATACCAGCCTCTGGTGCGTGGGCACCTGAAGGAGGAGTGTGGAGTGCTTGGAGAGGGACAAAAGGAGAGGGGGAATTGTAGCTGTGGCACCAGGAGGCTGGGATAAGTGGTGGCTGGATAAGAGAAGGGGAAATTGAACGCCCTTCAGGAGAAATACAATAAAAACATCCTGTAATTTGCGCACACTCCCCCCTGCTTCTCCCGTTATCAAATTGCTCGGTGCTCTTGTCAGCGGTGTTTTGTGAAAGCTGCGCTTTTATTTTTTCCTCACTTTCTTTCTCTCTTTTCTCTCGTCCTGCTCCTCTCTGCGGGGAGACCAGAGAATGCTGTCTGTTTCTTCCTCAAGTTATAGACGAGAGCCTAGAAAGATTAAACAAATAAATCATCCAACTCTGACCCAAACACAGTATCCCATTTCACAATCCTTAACAGAAGGATACGCTGTGTTAATTCTTCCACTCACACTGTTGTATGCTGGCAACGGCATCTTTTTTGGGGGGGTGTTTGGAATTACAACACAACTTTTTTTGGCCATTCTCTCCCCCTACCTACCTACCTCTCTCTCTCTCTCTCTCTCTCTCTCTCTCTCTCTCTCTCTCTCTCACTTTCTCCCTCTCTCTCTCTCTCTCTCTCTCTGACCCTTTCACACTCTCACATAGAGATAAAAGCTTCCCCCTTATTTTTCCTGTTTTGAAACTGGGGGCTGGGACTGCTGAAGGTGGGCTACAGAGGACACCTCCAAAAGCTCACCTCTGCCTTTTAATGCAAACCAGGATGAAGCTGGACCAGACCAAATGCAATACAAAAGAGAGAGGGGGGGGGCAGACATGCCAACACAGTTAAATCACAAAGCCCTGAATAGAATTAGGAAGCGCGCAGAGCTCGAGAGCCGAGTGGAAAATTGATATGAAATGAGCGCGGCCGGCGGTGGCTGGAGGCCCACGGGCCCTGGTGTGGCTCTACACCTGGAGGAGGGAAGAGCAAGCGGGAGGGTGGCGGGGCAGACACCGGCGCAGTGGCTTTGATCCCTATCTGTGTGCAGGCCGGAAATGAGCTGCGTATTAAAATCCCGCATGACACACGACCCCATAAACTGAGAACACTCTGCTGAAAAAACAAAAACACAAATCCCTCTTTTCCCTCACACACACACACACACACACACACACACACACACACACACACACACACACACACACACACACACACACACATGCAGCCATACGTAGACATGACCATGCACAGATACACACACACACACACACACACACACACACACACACACACACACACACAGCCATATGCACACTCACGGCATCTGAAGAGTTTCTGCTTAGGACAGGAAATTAAAAACCCTTTAAAATTATCCATAAACCACAGGGGCTTCAAAATGAGAAAATAATCAGTGATTATTCACAGGGTTTAAAGGGGACCATGGAAGAATTTAGCTCATGCTCTCACTCGGTCTCCTCCTCCTTCTCCTCCTCACACTCTCCTGCTCTCCTGAAAACACTTTGTGTGTTATCTTTGTTTTGTTAAATATCGCCCGTCTCTAGAGAATCTCAGCGAAATTGGCAAAAGTAGGCTTGAGCGGCCAATATCATCCCTGCTGATTTTTTGACTGCATTAGTTGTGTCTGGGCCTCCTCAGAGCGAACTGAGTATCATGATACTGAGTAAACACTTCAAGTCATAAAGGAAAGATCTTAATTATACCTGGTCTTCAGTGGGCCATAAAAAAATGGAATAACATGTTAAACATAGGTTCCCATTTGTGAGTCAGGGTGTGGATTTCAAACAGATTCACAAACCCAATAAGAGAGAAAATTAAAATCATTCATCCCTTAAGCAGTCAAAACAGACACATACTTGCCTCTCGGTGCTTTCAATTTCTGCTCATAAGACTAACCAAAGAATTACTGTGTGAAGAATCATGGACAAACAACTGCTTTCTCTGAAAAATCTCCCCCTTTGTTACAAGTTCTCTCATCTCCTGAAGCCAATCATTTATCAACTCTGATTACATTTGCATGGAGAGATCTAATAAATCTGGCATTTGATTAACTAATTCAGAATATTAAAGATGAACTCATTGCCATCACTGATGTTGCCCACATCTGAAGTATTGTATTCTTCATTTCCTTAATATGTATCATAATTGCCATCACATTTCATGTTCTGGAGCAGTGTCAGAGCATCCCATGCTTGTGTGTGTGTGTGTGTGTGTGTGTGTGTGTGTGTGTGATGTGTGTGTGGGTGTGTGTGTGGGTGGGCGGGTAGGTGTGAGTTGAATGACTTTTGCCCATTTCAGTAGTGTGTGGCTGCCACCTTGTGGTGTAGACTTATTACTGCAGATAATGGAATGAATCTGCTTGGATTTATACCCAAGAGTCAAAGTCAGCTTTATTGTCAATTTCTTCACATGTTCCAGACATACAAAGAGATCGAAATTACGTTTTCGTTTCGTTTCGTTTACAGCCAAACTGTAAGCTCATATTTTATACTAATACATTTTGTGGGGACAAAGAAGACTCTTGTGTGTGTGAATGTCGCTTGATCTTGTTTTATTATACAATATTCTATCTATAAATAGATTTATTCAAAGAGGTTACAAAAAGAAAACCATCGAGAGTGCTAAGCACAGATCTGAGAACCTAGACCGAAAATCCCTGTTAAGAAGTGGGAAGTCCAGACAAAGTTCTGGGAGAATTTTATTTTCCACAAGGTTCAGCACTGAAGCAAATCACATTAAAAACATAATCAGAAAAAACTGGAATTTATTACAGTGTGATGCTTCTCTGAGAAATGTTTTTCAAGAGCCTCCAGTTTTCAGTTTTAAAAGAGCTCCTACCTTAAATGACAAACTTGTCCACAGCTATCTACCACCACCCTCTAAAAACACTTGGTTGTCAAAGAAACCACAAGGTAGCTTCAAATGTAGTCATTGTAATCACTGCCCTACTGTAGTTCAAGGTAAAACATTTGAAGATATACATAGTCAAAGAACACATGAGATACAGCATTTTATTAATTGTAAAACCACATTTGTGATTTACAAACTGGAATGTCCCCTCTGTAATGTTTTTTACATCGGCAGAACCAAACGAAGGTTACAAGATAGAGTCTCAGAGCACAAATATGCGATAAGAACAAAAAATGAGAACTATCCAATGGCCCGTCATTTCAAAGACAAGCACAATAGTGACCCTGCTATTTTAAGAGCTATAGGTATAGATCATATACCACAAACAATGAGAGGGGGTGATAGATTGAAACAATTAAACCAACGAGAGAGCTACTGGATTTTTAAATTAAGAGCTACTTTATATCCAGGTTTAAATGATGAGTTGGAATATTTCCATTTCCTGTAAACACAAATGCTCTATTGTTGTATAAATGTATTGCATGTATGTTCTTTTTTGTTCTCTAAATACTCTTTTATGTCTGTAGAGACTATGGAATGACGCCCCCTGCTGACCACCATCAATACCTGTTTGTTTTTCTGTTTCTCTGTGGGTTTACCTTTGTAAATGAGGGGTTTGCCATTAGCTAATTGGTCCCACCCACACACCTGAGAACACTCATGGAATTGATGTCCTTTATTTCAGTATGCCACACAAGAGACTGCTCACTTCCTGATGAAGGCTTCATGCCGAAACGCGTCGAAGTGTTTTAATTATGTTGTGCCCTTTAAAATAAAGGCATTTTAACTACAAAGAAGATGAGTGCCTTGGTATTTTACAACTTTTCTAAAATGAACTACAGTATTAGAGTTGAATGTCAATCACACTTTTGTCTACTTATATAGATCTCTGATAATAGACTATGTGTGTACAGCAAACAAACCATACACACATCATACAAGTTGACATGGCATCCTTAGCCCTTATCCTGCTGTCATTACAGTCGGTTATTATCTGATAATAAATTACAGACCCTTTTAGAAGGATTTATTTTTTAGAAGAGGCTAAATAAAAGTTTCAGGTTTCAGGAAGCAATTGCTTAGTAGGACCAGCAGAGCCTGTCTTCAAATTCTCAGTTGGGGTAAAAATGGGAAGGAAAGTGAAAGTGAAAGAAACATTAGCCTAGTGATGACAGCTATTGTGTGTAGAGCTCTGTTGTTGATCTTTGCGCATTACCTTTGCTCTGTCAAAAGCATTATAAGCTGGTTGTTAATTAACAGGACGCACAGGTCGTCAGGCATATGATTTATTGGCGTTTATATTTAGCTTGACCGAGCTAACAGAGAATATGTGAGTGGTAGCAGTAACCACTACAAGCCTAAGAGTTAGGGGGTTAGTGTCAGTTTGCAACTCCCGCGCTAAATTTAGCATGTTTGTGCGAACGAGTTCTCATGAACACACACGCGCGGTGACCCACAGATCAGCCGGCGACCACGGCTCCTTTTGGGAGGAAAACGACTGAAGCTTTGTCACCTGCTCTCTAATCCTCTTTGTTTCCTTTTTGGCATGAAGGCACTGGCCTTGGACTATGGTGAGTCGGCTAGTTTGATAAGCTTTTAGATGGCGGTCGTGGTGACATGTAGTTTCCTGCAAAACGTAGTATGACCTAGTATTTACTTTCGCTTGCTGCTTGTAGTGACAGTACCTGAACTAAGTTAAACAAATGTGTTCACCCAGGATTTTTTTTGGTGGGGGGCCGTGCTCTGTGTGTGTGTGTGTGTGCCTGCAATTGTGTGCATGTATCTTTGTGTGTGTTTGCATGTGTTCATGAGTGTGTATGTGTGTGCATATTCATTTATTGTATGGTCCCCCATGAACAGAATTCTACGAAACTTGGCATGCATTCAAAGGGTGTCATAATGATCCTATACCTCCAATTTTGTGCAGTTTTGACCCTGTCATCCAGAGATACCTGCAATTACAACACCTAATTTTTGCTTTTTCATTTTTAACTAGGTGGGGCTATACATCAAATGAGTAGTTATGGGATGGGTTGACATGGCCCCTGGAGGCCAACATACAAAACAAGTCATCATCCTAGGCCCTACGGTGCTTGAGATACTCACAGAAAACTGGATCCGGCCATCTACAGGCCAGTTGGTGTACAGTTACTAAATTTACACATAAGTTAATTTATTGTAAAGCCCCCCATGAACAGAATTCCACGAAACGTGGCATGCATTTAGAGGTGTCAGAATGATCCTACTCCTCCAATTTTGTGCAGTTTTGACCCTGTCATCCAGAGATACCTGCAATTACAACACCTCATTTTTGCTTTTTCATTTTTAACTAGGTGGGGGTATACATCAAATGAGTAGTTATGGGATTGGTTGACATGGCCCCTTGAGACCAACATACTAAAAATGTGGTCCTCCTAGGCCCTACGGTTCTCAAGATACTCACAGAAAACTGTGCCCACCCTACCCTCCTTTCTGGGGCTCCAGTCCGTCGGGAGGGCGACGGATCAAAACAAAAACAATGGTTCTGTGTCATCCTTGTGGGGCTACGTGCCCAACAAGTTTCGTGCACCCCGGTCTTTCAGTGCACTTCAAGATAAGAGCTTAATTGTAAAATTACACTGAAAATAGCCTAGGCTTCAAAGGGCTTATATGTGATATTTTACAGTGGCCTCATCTGGCCACCCCTGTTACAATTTTCTGGGGGCGTCACTGGCAAGATACAATATCAGTCCTCGCAGACTGTTGATAATGATCAATATTGTGAGTGAAAACTAATGGCATAGTGTCCCTGTTATTTCCAGTTCATTGAAGACCTTTTTAGGTGTGATGAAAATGTTTCAGCTCTATCTTTCAATCCTCGTGGCGTCCCTGTTCACCAGTGGATCAGTTTACCAAAAGGACATTGAAGAATCCAACTGTACAAGTAACTCGATTTTTAATATTCATCTTTATTTGAACACTCTTGCCAAATTAATGTATGTTTTATGTTGTTTCAGAGTAATGGGCCCCTGTCTTTCTGAAGTACTGAAACCATGGGCCTATCAGATGAACCATCAGGGGGCCGCGGCCGTAACAGTCCAGACCCTTTGGTCAGAGAGGCCTACCTGATGGCCTACGACTACCTTGCCTACGTGACATCCCCGCCTGGCGCGTACCTCCCTCCCCCTCCCTGTCCGGCGGCATCCGCGCTTAGGCACGCCGGCGACGAACTCCTCATCCGTTTTCCTATCTTCTTCCGCCGCTGGCCGCGTGTCTTCCAGGATGTGACGGAGAGCACGGCCTGCCCCATGCTCACGGCCATCCTGGACGAGCACTTTGGCCCTGCTGCCCCGGGCGGGCGCCGAAGAGACCTGGCCTGGAGTGCTGTGCTGTCGGTGTATGTGCTGGCCGGACAGATGGCCCTGCACTGCCATGACAATGGCATGGATGGCGTGCTGCCACAGCTGCAGGAGTGTGTGGGAGCGTACGTAGAGAGGGTGATCTGTCCTGAGATCAGGGAACACGGGGGATGGGTAAGTGGGTTCTTCAACGTTCTTTAACGTTTGTACCAGTTAGAGTGAAATCAAAGTTTCCAACAAAATGTTTTTTTTAAATACACCAATAACCTACCCCTGGGTACCAAATGACACCTCAGTCTAAAGAACTGTTTGTACACTGGAATTTGTGATACAGATGTGTGCTAACAGTATATTAACATGTTCTCTTTTTGCTTTCAGTCTGGTTTTATATCTCGCTTTGGGGTAAAACAGAGCTTCGAAGGTCAAGTGAAAAGAGTATGCTATTGGACTTTACTAATGTTAACCACAGGCATCCTCACCTACTTCCTTTGGAAAAGAAGAATGGGTTGAACATGTATAGCACTGTCCTCTGGGATACATAGAGACTGTTTTTACAAGCAATATGTCTTGGAATGAAACGATTACTTCTAAAAAAAAGTATTATTGAATGAATGTAATTGTGTATGATTGCACTCTAATTATGCATATTTTAGAGCCACTGTTACTTAAAAATTTAGAAATTTTGAAAAGGTAAAACAGTTATCAGATTACGTGTAACATGTAGACGTTTTATGTGGCTTTCCAATCAAAGAAATAGCATGTTTTTAATGGTCAAATCAGTACAGCCAAAGTTCTTCCACTCGGCGGCCATATGGCAACGCTTTTTGGGCACTCATCGGGCATCCATCTCGGCAGAATTGCGCGTGCGCAAGGCTTCAGGACACCAATCTACTGCAGTCTTGCTCCAGCACGATTGGCACGATTTCTTCACAACACACCATATTATTGGCTCAATGTATTCACAACACAGCACATGATTGGCTCAATGTATTCACATGTCAACGTTTTGCCAAGGAAGGGGTAGGATATGTGTAGACAATGGCCATATTGGCGGGACAAACTAACCCCATGCATTTCTATGGAGGATTTTTTGAGTGCTGTTCTCCTCATTAGAAAGTCTCTGGTACAGCCTGCCACCTGTTTTACTGTCTATGCCTACCACCAATCTATTGAAGTTTAGTAGGCTGGTCATCCAGCATCCTCTGCTGGTCATGTAGTAGAATTTTCTGAAAAGTGTGAACTGACATCAATTTTTTTGGACGTTGCCTTCTTAACAAAGTATCACACCAACCAGTTGTAATCTGAGCGCAAAAAACACACTAGTTCTCATAACACAGCCAACAGGAAATATGTCAGCGACAGTGGTGAAGTAACTGACAAGTAGACAGTCCTCTTGACTTCTGCCACATATCACGCTTTTTTTTTTTTTTTTTTTAACTGGTCAACGTAGCACTTAGCTCATGTGATTCGGATCAAGTTTCAGGAAGCAGCACGGCAACCTGGTCTTCGAATGAGGCCCAGGCCGAGTTGAAACTGCATTGCTTTGCTCACTCACAGAAGGTAAATTACTAGGGTGTGCATGCTTGGAACAGCCACAAGCTTCCTCCATTAGTAGGCTACATTGTTGTGTTGAATAAAAATGTATGCATACCTTTAGAATCAGTAATTGTAGGCTACATAGGTCTATATTGCCAGTTGATCAGCCTAAGATTCCTGGTTTTCAACTATTAATATCTTTAATAAATAACCAATCTATATCAAGTCCTGGGATTTCATTCATTTTTAATACTTTGACAGACACACACACAAACACTTTTTGTAAGAAAGGTTTTTTTTGTTTTTTAATTACTTGTTTCTGTACAGACAGGAATGAGAACAGCAGGTGACAAATAAAAACAGAACACAAAATACTGGACTTTGGAAAGGACTGACAGGTCAGTGAATTATACAGCCTGGGACAAGATATTTACAGAGAACATTTAGGCCAGCTCAGCTTCACCCTCCTCTTCCTCAAACTCTCCTTCCTCATCAGCGGTGGCATCCTGGTACTGCTGGTATTCAGACACCAGGTCATTCATGTTGCTCTCTGCCTCGGTGAACTCCATCTCATCCATGCCCTCTCCGGTGTACCAATGGAGGA
This sequence comes from Alosa alosa, assembly GCF_017589495.1. Classification (NCBI taxonomy): domain Eukaryota; kingdom Metazoa; phylum Chordata; class Actinopteri; order Clupeiformes; family Clupeidae; genus Alosa; species Alosa alosa. The sequence goes on along the minus strand of NC_063193.1, from coordinate 13,420,591 downwards.
AAGCCTTGCGACGGAACATGGCAGTAAACTGCTCTGAGATGCGCTTGAACAGCTCCTGGATGGCGGTGCTGTTGCCAATGAAGGTGGCAGCCATCTTGAGGCCACGGGGGGGAATGTCGCAAACAGCAGTCTTGACGTTGTTGGGGATCCATTCCACGAAGTAGCTGCTGTTCTTGTTCTGGACATTGAGCATCTGCTCATCCACCTCCTTCATGGACATACGGCCACGGAAGATAGCAGCAACGGTGAGGTAGCGACCGTGGCGTGGGTCACAGGCTGCCATCATGTTCTTGGCATCAAACATCTGCTGGGTCAGCTCAGGCACAGTGAGGGAGCGGTACTGCTGGCTCCCCCTGCTGGTCAGGGGGGCAAAACCAGGCATGAAGAAGTGCAGACGGGGGAATGGTACCATGTTGACAGCAAGCTTGCGCAGATCTGCGTTCAGCTGGCCAGGGAACCTGAGACAGGTGGTCACACCGCTCATGGTGGCAGACACCAGGTGGTTCAGGTCACCATAAGAGGGAGTGGTGAGCTTGAGGGTACGGAAGCAAATGTCGTACAGGGCTTCGTTGTCAATGCAGTAGGTCTCGTCTGTGTTCTCTACAAGCTGGTGCACAGACAGTGTGGCGTTGTATGGCTCGACGACTGTGTCTGACACCTTAGGCGAGGGCACAACGCTGAATGTGTTCATGATGCGGTCGGGGTACTCTTCCCGGATCTTGCTGATGAGCAGGGTGCCCATACCGGAGCCAGTACCACCACCCAGGGAGTGGGTGAGCTGGAAACCCTGAAGACAGTCACAGCTCTCAGCCTCCTTCCTCACCACATCGAGCACAGAGTCAACCAGCTCAGCTCCCTCAGTGTAGTGGCCCTTGGCCCAGTTGTTACCAGCACCACTCTGGCCTAAAGGCAGGAACAAAGAATAACATCAGATTGATTGTATGCCTGGTAAATACATTTCCGCATTTACATAATTTAATTTTAGCATATGGGAATGAGAGATAAATGCTGACCGAAGACGAAGTTATCAGGTCTGAAGACCTGTCCAAAAGGTCCAGACCTTACGGAGTCCATGGTTCCAGGTTCCAAGTCCACCAGCACAGCACGAGGCACATACTTGCCACCTGTGTAACATGACCACAAATGGATAAGTATGTACAAGTTCACAAACAGTTATTAGGCAAGTCAATTTTAATAACTATTGACTAATTTAATCTTCTTACTACAAAAGGGAGTCGTAGATCAAAAAATCCCTTCATACCTGATGCTTCATTGTAATAGACATTGATCCTGTCCAGCTGAAGATCACTGTCGCCATGATAAGTTCCAGTGGGGTCAATACCATGCTCGTCACTGATGACTTCCCAGAACTGAAAAGGAGAATTGTTGATATTTATTTCCAGGCGCCATCTTTAAAAACACATTTGATGCACAAATCCACTAAATACTTTAAAAGAACCTGCAACTGCCAATTCTGAGCTTAGAGAATTGTTGGACGTGGAAAGGGACCATATTATTATCAGAAGGATGGCCTACTATTAGACTGCATATGTGCTTGAAATGTAGCAGTCGTTTGAAACTGCCTAGAGAACATTCCAGGCATGTTTTTCAAACCACTAGCTTACTAGCAAGTCATTGGTTGATGGTAAACGTATGTCGAGAGAGCGCGAAACGCACTCAAACCCCCTCCCGCGCGCGGCAGTCGTACTGGTTGGCTGAAATCCACGCGCTATATCATTTTGAAAATTCATCACAGGTCAACGTCACAGCCAACCAGCACATCCCACATCCGCCAAAGGCGCGGTGCGCAACTGCAATGACGATCCAAAAGGCCTTACACATTTTTACAAATGTATAGGCCTACTTTGAAATAGCTTTGACTGAGGGGCTTTTTCCATGGGATATTTAGCACATTTTCCCCAAACTTGCAATATATTGAGGCAATTAGGACTAAAACGCAAAAGGTTAACTATGAAAATTGGGTCAATGAATCGATTTCCTCTTTTGCCACACTGTCGGCCGGCTACTGGCTTTGTTACAGGAAAATCCCAAACGATTTCGGCATATCCACAATGAAAGCAATCGCCATATGAACTTCAGATTTATTAATTTTCGGAATCGTAGTAGCATAGGCTATTCACTCAATATCAATTTTGAGTTGCATGATATTTCGTCATAATGAACCTATGTTCAAATGAACTCGGCAGTAGCCTCAAATGTGGGACATGATTGGGTATTTTAAATAATCCAGTAGTCTACATCCTGATATTCACAAAAAACACAATGGGTGATATTGAGGTCATATTTTCTGATAAAAGAAACGAGTTTTACATGCACCCTGTTACGAAAGAAGCCTCTTGATTTATTTCATTGCTCCATCAAAGAGACAAATTACAATATATAAATAACAAAAATACCAGAATTACCTACCTTGGCACCAATCTGGTTACCACACTGACCAGCCTGAAGATGCACAATTTCCCTCATTTTTTCGTTAGATGGTAAAACGTTTCAATGAACCAAAATGTCTCTCCTTTCTTCGTCTAAGGCGCGGCAAGCGGCGGCTCTTATTAGTACACTTCCATGCACCCGCCCTTGCTATGACGCGTGCTTGGACGTTCGTTCTCGATTGGCTAATGTGGAAAAAGCCCGGCTCCCAATACCGCGACGGCCCGCAAGCTTATTGGCTATGCACCTAAGTCACTCAAATAACCAACGAACGTATGAATTACTCGTTTTACCTCTACGTATCCACTTCCTTGCTGAATTTCTTGCACAGCTACACCATGACAAAGGAAAGCAAAAATACGAAAATACATTAAAATTGGCGTGGTGATGGTATAAATGAAAATAGTGGTGATCATGTGTATTTGCTTATTCAGAAGTATTTTCCTTCGGGGAAATCAGGATCAGAAAGGTTTTATGGTCATGTGTCAATTTCCTCTGGCTGCTTCCCCACCCCCCCTTTCTGCTCCACCTTTATTCCAATTCGAAAAACCAGTCAGTCTATATATTTGTAACAATAATCTTATACTTATACAAAATGTCAAATAAATAGACATTTCCAAAATTCACAAAATTCTCAGTAACCTTACTGTAACAGAGGGCAAATATCTAAAATGGCATTAGGCCTACTGTAAATGTACTTGGTAAATGTAGATCCAACAATTAGTAAACTAATAATACATTGCTCCATATGGCCAACGGTAAAGTATTAGTCAGTATTTAAATATTCCAGTTTATTTCTCTAGTCAAACAGAAAGGAGGTGTGTGGGAGATGTCCCAACATATCCTTCATGTTGATCGAGCTGCCTGACGCACCCTGTCAGTGCAGTGAGCTTAGGCCCCTGGGCATTGTTGTCCTCCAAACAGGGCCCGGTAATGCTGAACTCTGCAAGCCTCTTGATCCAGAGGCACAGGAGATTACCAGTCACAGGGTCAGTTAACCGGGCATACAGTACAGGGTTCATAACAACCCCCGCAGTCACATGATATAATATGATTGGGTTTATGTCATTAACATGCTATCAGATGTAAGTGTTTGTTTTTCAAATTATGAGTAACATTGAGAATACATGCATGATCAGAAATGTAAAAAAAAAAGTGGCAACAACAATTAGCTAAAACTTTACTGCAGTCAACAAGCTGTTACATGTCCGTGAACTGTTACCAACATGAAAACACATAGCACAACGTTTTGTCACCAACATAGGATTGTTCAAAGAAATTGTCATGTGTATTCTGCCATATAATTGTGTTCACACCTTTAGGATGTTTTGATGGGAGGATGGTCTTCTGTGGTAGCCAATCCTGCAATATCTGCCATATGGATAAAGACCATGCTCTTAGCTCATGTGTCCAGAGAGACACTTGTGTTGAGTGTTTTCAAATAGTGCAGAGGTGGTATCGTGGAAATGGGGTCACACGGTATAGATGGGGGTTGGGCTTTCCGTATGTACATGGGGCCCGGGCACTGTTGCTCTTTTGGAAACAGGTCACAAGAATGGAGACAGTGTGGATTATTAATAGCATCTCCACGAAGGAATGGTGTGATAATGACACTGCCAGCACTGGCACAGTTGGCATGACTTTGGAGGGTCAGAAGGTGCTATTTCTCCATCTGCAACATCACAGGAAGTCCCCCAGTAGAAAGAACCGTTGCAAATCAGAGGAGGCTGAACAGCTGTTGGCATACTTATGCAAATGCCATAAGAAGTCTTCTTAAATGTGCAACAAACTGTGGCAAACATGATGAGTCATCTCAACTTCATAACTGATCATTGGTTTATCGAATGATCAAACTAATCATCGGTTTATTGAATGTTCACTTCAAATATGTATCTGATGTTAACTTATTGCGTTATGTTTCACCAAGCGTTTCCTGTATGAGCTCATCTGAAGTTAGTGCATACAACAGATAAAAATTACCTTTGGTATGGGATGTGAATTTGTTTAGAGCCTGCAGTAAACAAAAGGACTTTCATCAGACTTGGAGATAACACAACAGGGTCAGCTTGGCAGTCTATTTTAAAAGATAAAGGGCTAACCAAACCCACAGGTTTTGCCAATCATAATATCCTGAGTTACAGCAAATACACTTTTCAAAAATAAACTAATCACAATAAAAAGAGCCAGGAGTCAGCATGTCAGATTTCATTCATTCTTACATGTCTAATGCAGTCTATAAGCAGTGTTAATTTATAATATGACAGGTTGAATGAGGAGACAAAGCAGGGAAGAAAGGGTGGTCTCTTCTCCCCTCTCCCAGGCCCTCTGGGCTTAGCATTCCACTTCCCCCTTTTGATTCAGCTCTTTGGTGCAGTGCCTCTGTTTCTGGCAGCAGAATTAATTATTTATTCAGCTCCGTCATTGCAGGGTGGCTTCAGAGGCGATGGCAACCTGATGGTGAAATGAACTGACACAGACTCGGTGGTGTCAGCAGTATGAAAACGAACCCCCAAAAAGAGAAAGCAGACTGGAGCAGACAAAGACTCCTGCGCAGTTCTTCTGTTTTCTTGTGCAATTACGTGAAGCAAGCTCGCATCCGAGCGCGATGGGCGGGAGGGGGGATATATCATGGCAGCCGGTCTCTGATATTGATTGAGAGACGGACGGCCCCTCAGCATCGAGTGAGTGCACATACTAATGTACGGTCTGGCTGCTGTGCCCTGTTCCTGTAGGAATATCCCCAGAGGGGAGACATTAGGAAGCTTTTTCAGCCCATCAGCATCACCCCCCCACACACACACACACACGCACATACACACATGGTGCTTACAGCTCCGTCCTGCTCTCTCTGCCTTGGAATATCCGGCAGATTGAGGAAAAAGAGAATGAAGGAGGAGAAGAGGGGGGAGGGGTGATCTTACAGGCAAAACAGTGTTTCCATGAACACTGACTGAGGCTGCACAAATGGTGTGTCGTCTTTTTGTACGACAGCTCATTTGATAACAGTGTCTGTGTATGTTTTGCTCACATGTACTGATGCTGACAAACCCCAGCCCTAATCAAAGCCCTGCAGTGTTGTCACTTTAAAATGAAATGGTTGAAAATCAGATGTTGTCATAGAACAGCCATATTGAACAACAGCATGAATTGAAAACTAAAAGCTATTATATCGCCTAGCTGTATGTTAATCCATGTAAAAGACATTTACACTGTTTTACAGTGTGGCCGGTGGCACACAATTGAGGGTGAACGCCTATACGTATGCATTGATGAAAAGAGAAGATTAGCCTGGCTGTCTGCATGGTGAAAGCTCTCCCTGTGCTCCTAGCCGTGGTATAGGGCGGGGCTGCGGAGTCTTTGGGAGGCAGAGGAGCAGGTGCTGTAAGACTAACAGCTGGGGCTGTGACTGAGCATGTGCAGCCACCCACCCCCCTTCCTCTGGGGAGGTGGGTGGGGGGATCCAGAGAGCTGCACCAAGGATCGGATTCCACCCCACAACCATGCTTTTATTAAATCTCTGAGTGCCCTGCTGGATGAGATAGCAAATTTCCACACCAACTGTACAGCACTGTTACTGGTAGTGGTGGGGGATGGGGTGTTGCAGCGAAGGCTGAAGGAGATGATGTTGGTGTCAACAAATGTATTGCTTTAAAAGGGCCTTAACAGGGGAATTAAGCCCTGACAGCTAATATGGCAGTGCACTGACTCATCTGTTTAGAGGGGAGTGTGACATTAAGTATAATCTTCTCAGAAAGTATTTTATCCATGATGCAACAGCTAATAAAGTGATTATGCTCTCTCAATCCAGCTCATTTGGTTAAGCCGTGCCGTGCGCAAGTCCTTTCCAGTGAAACATTTTTTGCATATATTTGCATTTTGATTTGCATTTTTGTCCCTCTGTGTGAAAATTGGAAGGTCACCCAGGCCATCGCTATTCACTTTTCAGTGCAGCGTGCCACATTCCCATTCAACCACCAGTTATCAGCATTTTGCTGTCGTAATTCCTCTTAGTATGAATCCTCCTTATTACCCCACTAGCTAGTTTTCAGCTAGTTTCCACCCAGTAAATGTTTCCCACCTCTTGCCACTTTTAATTGCTCTTCTGTGTTGGGGGGTGAATCTGACTTCATCTGTTATAAATGCACCAGCTTCCTTTCAACATTCCCCAGTCTACTGATTCACCCAGCCTGGTCTGACTCACTGGACGCTTGCTTCAGCAGTCTCCCCTCCACCATTGTGCTTAGTCATCGGCTAGTGTGTGCTAGTCTTCCTTTAATGGCTGACCCCCACACACACACACACACCACCCCCCCTCCTGAGCAAGACAGTCGCTCAGATACCAAGCCCCTCAATAAATCAGCAATGAGCCGCAGTAGCCACTCTAGTTGCCTTCTATGAGGGGCTCATGGACACAGAGTGAGCAGGGTGTTGCCAGCCTTGTGTGGCTCTGTGCATCTGCCATAATTTTCTCCCCTTGGAGAAACATGGAGAGATGACAAATTTAACGATGCCTTTTTCTAGAGGCTGTGTGAACGGCTACACGAACAAGCTTTAAACACATGCATGTTTTGCATAGATTGTGAAGAAGAGCTCTATTATTACTCTCTCTGGAGATGATACATAACAAAAGAGCCTTTGTATGCTTGCTGCCTTTGTCTGGTCCGTGCGAAGAGACTGCGGCTGATACAGAGGCACTGCAGTGGGTGGGGAGGAGGAATAATGAATAGTGGATGGAGGGGGGTGCTGTGGAGACATGGAGGATGGGGGAAGGGCGTGGGTTTTTAAATGGTTTTAAAGCCTTCACTGGTGCTGGCCCTTTGCTTTCGTACTGTAAAGTGCCTCCCTGCCTCCACAGCTGGTCTCCTGGGGGAAGGGGGGGGGGGGGGTGGTCAGTTAGCAGTGATGTTAATGGTGATGGACATTCCACACTACTCACAGAGCAGCCATCATGAGTCTCTGGAGGATAGCATGGATGGAAGGAAAGGTGCTGGAGGAGCTCAGTCACGTCCAGGCAGCAGGCTTTAATCTAAAGAATTATGGATGGACAATACTCTATGGTGTTTTTATTAAATCCTGAAGGGGACTTTTTTGTCATCTTTTTTTACAGTTAAATTGTGTGGCCAGATTTGTGTCCAATTTATAATAATCACATTTTATCATTTAAAACATGTATTGATATAGAACATTTAGCTGTTTGTGATGGAGTAATAGAAATGATGGAACAGATGTACTGTAAAAAAGGAGTTGCTGAAAAAGAAGCTGAATCATTGCTGTCTCAGTTATTGACAGTATATCTGCAACCAGGAAATTCAAACAATGCTATTTATTTTCTTTAATTTCATTGCATGGCAAATATTGTACAAACAGGTATTTGTATTTGCTCTTGTTGCTGTGGTGTGGTGGCTGTGGTGACTACTGGTAATGACAACTACTAAAACCTATAGGGTTAGTCTCTGGCGCACTCTAGTGGTCAAACCCCTAACACAAGTTTTTGACATATGAAAAAATCTGCTATACATTCTGTAAGAAACAAGTGGTGTAAAGAATAGTTCCAGCACAGTTGCCATGCTACTATTATAAACATTTGAACTGGTATGTTATTAGGGGCCAAGCAGCGAAGCTGCGAAGGCACCCATTGTGTTTCTACGTTTTCCTATTATTATTATTATTCCGTCATGGAAGTCTATGGCAGCCCATAGAACCGTCTGGTAAAAAGTTGTAAAATTGAGCACATAAATTAGGCACAGTCCCCTGATTAATTTCACCAAGTTTTCAAGTTTCAGCACCTCGAGCGCTCTAGCGCCACCAACAGGCCAAAGTTGGATGTGCGTTCATGCAAGTAACTTTTGACCCGTTGGCCCGATTGTCAAATATGAGGTATCGTTGGACCAAGCCGAGTTCAACGCACCCTATGACGTCATTTTCCGCCATGATGGATTTTCCGCCATATTGGATTTAATCAAAAACACCTAAAAGTTTTCACAGGTCACAAAGTTTGTCCGATTGACACCAAACTTGACACACATAATCTTCAGTCCAAGCCTCAAAAAAGTTATCCCTTTTTGTCTTCAAATCTAAAACCGTTCGCCCGTAACAGCCAATCAAAATTGGCGGCGAAACCACCAAACAGGAAGTGAAGTGATATCTCAGCAAAGCTTTCACGTATCAAAACCAAACTCGGTACATGGGGTCAGGACCAAATAAGGAGGAGGCTCAATAAATTATAATGACTTTTGACCTATAGGTGGCGCTATAATTAGCAAAATTAGCTTTTGGCCTGTAACGGGTGTTGTGTTTGGAATTAAAACTTACTTATGGTGATTGTTAATACTGTGGGATGTCCTAAGTCTGACAGATGTGAATTTGTGACGTCAACGTAATTGATTCGGCCGCCATATTGGATTTAATCAAAACACCTAAAAGTTTTCACAGGTCACAAAGTTTGTCTGATTGACACCAAACTTGACACACATAATCTTCAGTCTAAGCCTCAAAAAAGTTATCCCTTTTTGTCTTCAAACCTAAAACTGTTCGCAATCAAATTTGGCGGCGAAGCCACCAAACAGGAAGTGAAGGGATATCTCAGCAATGCTTTCACATATCAAAACCAAACTTGTTACATGGGCTCAGGACCCAATCAGGAGGAGGCTCAAGAAATTTGGTAAATTTTGACCACTGTGTGGCGCTATAATCACAGGAAGTAGGCTCATATCTCAGCAATGCTTTCACATATGGAAACCAAACTTGGTATATGGACTTGGGACCCAATCCTGAGGACACACAATTCATTTGGTGACCTTCGACCACTAGGGGGCTAGAGATACAGGAAATTAGCTCATATTTCAGTAACGCCTTTACGTATCAAAACCAAACTTGGTATATGGACTCGGGACCCGATCCTGAGGACACACAATACATTTGGTGTACTTTGACCACTAGGGGCGCTATAATTAGGAAGACTTTCTCGTATTGACACCAAACTTGGTACTTTGATTCGTGAACACATCCTAAGGACCCACAATACATTTGGTGATGTTTGACCACTAGGGGCGGTATGATTAGCACTTTCACCTATCGCAACCAAACTTAGTATGTGGACTTGGGACTACATCCTGAGGATGCACAATTAATTTGGTGTGCTTTGACCACTAGGGGCGCTATATTTATTAACACTTTCACCGATTGAAACTAAACTTGGTATGTGGAGTCGTGACCCCATATTAAGACTGCACAATTATTTTGGTGACCTTTGACCACTAGGGGTGCTATAATTATCAACACTTTCACAGATTTAAACCAAACTTGGTATGGAGTCATAACCCATATTAAGACTGCACAATTATTTTGGTGACCTTTCACCACTAGGGGTGCTATAATTATCAACACTTTCACCGATTTAAACCAAACTTGGTATGTGGTCTTAGGAGTACATCTTGAGGACACACAATACATTCGGTGAATTTTGAATCCAGTCCTCCAGTCCAATCCAATCCAGTCAAGTCCAATCCAATCTAACACAACACAGTCAAGTCCAGTCCAGTCCAATCCAATCCAATCCCAACTCCTGCTCAACTGCTTATCTGCTTGGCCCCCTCATTGCTGCTTGCAGCTATGTTTATATGTCGATTTTCATGTAGATATCTAAGTCCAAACTGAAAGTAAACAGGGTTCCCACGGGTCATGGAATTTCTGGAATATCATGGAATTTTGGAAAGTCTATTCCAGACATGGAAAGTCAGGGAATTTTATCATTTTTGGGGTAAAGTCATGGAATATCAGGGAATTTTGTTGTGTACTTGCCAAAAATAATACAGCAGAATTGGAGTATATCTGGTTGTTAGCATTACTGCTTGCTTGAGTAGCCTACATTTATTTATTCAATGGCCACTTATTCATCTCATTCACTTTGGGATACGTTTCTAGCATGATGAAAGGCGTAAATAAATGTACACATTCTTCCGACTGCAATTTGTTATGGTTGCGGGCGTTTGATTTTCGAAACCTCTAATCACAGATTGGCTGGTCTTTTTCGGACCTGATGGAAATGTTAGTGAATTGTGTTCCAGGCTATCTCACTGAAAGGATATGTTAGAGGGTGTGGCCAGGCTGCAATGCAACCTCCTTGTGTAACATTGTGTAGGTCAAAACTGGGTCATCAAGTGGTGATCGTTTGTGAAACGGGTGAAATGGGTGAAATGACAGAACATTTTTGGGCAGTTTCAAAGGTCATGAAAAAGGACCATGAAATGTTTACTTTAGATTGTTTGTTTAAAGACCATTACCTTTACTGAACTGACATCTGGATATTTTCTACAATACATGGAGTACAAGACTGACCATAATGATAAATGAGTTAGATGCATTTTGTGAAGACCTTATGTGAAGAGGTATATCAATAACATTTTGTTTTCAATTGTATTCTAAAGCAAAACACCAAACTGACATGTTGATATTAATGATAAATTAATACACACTATAGGATTTAAGCATTTTCAATTGTTTAACGCTAAGTGACAAAATATGTATTGTCACAAAAATGCTTTGAAGAGCCATTATCTCTGTCATAACAATGGTTTACCATAGTTTGATTATATAAATCTTCCTTTAATTAGTTCTATATTTTAATACTTTCCATCTATCACAGGTGATAATTTTACAAATATATCAGTCCTTTTCTTTGATAACCAGGATTAACAAGTGAGTACATTATGTTCAGCTGCGTGAGTGACTATCCTCTAGATCAAGTCCAATACCCATGTATTAATTTGTTATTTTCTTGTAATCTAAACACAGATACATAATCATGCAGTCAGATGTTCTCTAATAGAATTTATGTAACTGGTACACAAATAGGAATGTCTTTATTACTCTCACTTTACATTGATTATGGCTATCAGATATGACAGAACTATTAATCTACTGTATTTATATAAATATAATCTCTGTGAAATGTTTAAATGTGAAATATTGTCACTATTCCTGTCCTGGGCTGCAATAAAGTTACATCCTCTGCTTAAAGTATTGCTGAGTCTTCATCTTGTCCTAATCTCACAGTGAGCTGTTTAGATCCCTCGGCTGGTCTGCTATGCCCCATGGTGACAGGCACTGGCAGCTGTAGACAGGGGCGTGTATTGTGGGGACTTACAGACTAAAGCCAGGGCCATAGCACAGCTAATGAAGAGGCAACAGACCCACTGGTCAATAGAAGACCCAATTAAATGGCCTACAAGATGCAGGACAGCAAGAAATCACCTCATCAAAGGCAGATCACAGATGTAATATGCGCCAGCATTCAGCATCCCCTTCTCAGTTTACATTGATGACTGATCCCGCGGACTGGGAGCCAGGCTTGAGAAAACAAGACTGTCAGTCGTTCTCTAAAGGGGAAAACAAGGTTTGTCACGACCTCAGACAACCTCGACACCATGCAGCATGTCACAATGCCAAAATTACACCTCAACAAGCCCAAATTGACTGTGCCACTTCAGTTACAGAAGACAGCATTGAATCATTGTGTTAACAACTTCCTTGTTGAATAAGCATGCCTCAAATCCTGACCAACAGAGAATGAGTAGCTCGACATATATGTCTGGGTTAGAGAATAATTAGGGAATGAGTCAAACTATTCTTCAGCCAGATAAAAACCCTTTAAAACAAAATAAGCTCTCTGCCTGATTCTTTGAATCCACCAAAAGGTTCTAAACAAATGTACTTGCACCTCCAATCCCAACTGCATGGGGTTCAAGCACAGTTATGCTGGGATTCGTAAGCACATAATGTGGGGAAAGAATGGGAAAGCAGGAGGAAGGAAATGAGATGCCTGTGTGGTGAATTGCTTAATTGAAAGCATTCTTGTACAGACAGCAGCACACCTGAGAGGGATCACAGGGTCTGAAACCAGAGCCCAAGCTTCAGTGTAAATGGAAACATTATATGGAGTTATATGAAAAATAAAAAAGGAAGGAAACATAATATGGTATAAATATGCACATGTCTGCAATTATTATTTGTTTTTAATTTTGTGACTTGCTGTCAGATTAAGTCTAGCTTTTATTTAGATAATGGTTCTGTCCTTGTGCTCTATCAGTTGTTAAATGTCAGTGTTTCTATAAAACATAATATAATATAATACGATATAATATAATACCTAATACGAAATTATATAAATTAACTATAGTTTTAAATTATAATTTACATAAACCATTCCAACCAGTTTCCAACCCATATTTCCAAGTTTATTATATGTCTAAACCATTCAAACTTTTATATGTTCCCTCTTTTTACAAACACGCACACAGTAATATTAAATATATACATACACATTTCATCTGGTATCTTACCATATTTACAGTCGTCTACTTTACAACAATTTTTTTTTTTTTTTTTTTCCCAGTCCATTTTTATGTATGAAAATATATAAAAAATAAAGCTGCATCTCTTCTTTTTTTAAAAAAAAAAAATGAGTTCACTTTTGTCTCCAAGTCATTCAACTTTATGAGGCTTCCTGTTCCGCTTGGCCCGGCGTGTCGGTGGGAAGCTGATGAACTCAAAGTGTTTGAGTCGGTCTGTGTTGGGGAATGGCGGTGGGCCCTTATGGAGTCTCTTGATGAAATGCACCTCCCTCTGGTTCTGCCTGGTCTTGGAGGCCTTGATGGGCCTGCCTTTCCTGGTGAAGGCCACGTACCAGCCCTCATACTTGGCATTCTGGAAGGCTGTGTAGTTGTTCTCCAGGACAATCTCTGTGAAGATGCAGTCTCTGCCTCTACCACTGGCCTGAGGAAAAAGAATAGAAAATAAAGTCAGCTCTTCTGGGTGCACTGGGATCCATTCTCCTTTTAGTCTGCTCGCTTTGTATTATTATTATTATTATTATTATTATTATTATTATTATTATTATTATTATTATTATTACTGTGGGCTCCTCCAACTACAATTCTCTTCATGTGTCCCTGTATCTTTTGACTCAAACAGTAGGCTACTCTGTCTCTTGCCACAAAAACATTAAACAACATGCTATAATGCATTATACACATATCTGATACTTGGATACAATCACACAAAATGAAGACTGAGGGGGACCAGAGCAGTGCTCATCAATAAAGTATCTATCTATCTATCTATCTATCTATCTATCTATCTATCTAATGACCTCTAGATGGCACTACCTCCATTCTCAGAAAAGGGGAGAATGGAGACATCTCTGAAGCTGACAAGTGCAAATAGAACAACATACAAAGGTACCCATTTGAGAAACTCACAACATTTATAATTTTCTGTGCATCCTAGGTAATAAATATTAGGTCATTACTTTAGCTGTAGAAATGAGATGACCCACATTCAAGAAGAACAAGCTCACAAAACTTTTTTCCCAACATTCTAAAATGTGTCCGTCATTTGTCCATGAATAACTTTCTGTGGGCATATAGCAAACTAGGCGTTAGTGTCTTAAGACCCTCCACAATCAGATTCCCTCAATTCTTTCTCATGGCAGGAGAACAGCACTGAATACATCTTTTCCACTTCCCTGCAGGAAGTGGCGGGTTGACTTCTGACCAGACGCAGAATGGGTGTGAACAGAATTTCCCCCTTGCACTGGCAACTGTCTGGCACCCCTCGTTCTATCCACAACAGGAGCTATTTTGCTAACCCTCTTCTCCATTTGGGAATCCAGAATACAGGAAGCACAACTATTTTTCACTGATTTTTTTTTTTTCATGGTTGATTCCAATCACACAGCTAATGAAAGAAAGGCATTGTGGGTCACATTGCACTGTATTATCTTTGGATGTGTAGCAACCCCCTGCCTATTCATGGAAGTGATGCAGAAGTGACACACAGAAAGTGGTGCTAGAAGCATCACTCATTTAAAAAGAACATATGAAGCTGTGTGTTTCACCTGCTCCATCAACTTTGAATACACACTCTGGCAGGATGAAGTTATATACCTTTTATATGTGCCTTATACTTATGGCATCATCATACGCAAAGCAAAGGAGCACATTTTGTGCAAGCAAATATTTCAAGTTATAGCCCCTCAAGCTCATTCCTTGCCAACTGAATGCATTGAACAAGACAGACATAGAACCAGTACATAGAGAGGACTTTACCTTCCCAACCAGTTTCCCACGGCGATTCATACATAGATATCGCCCACTTTCAGCACCTTTGATGCGAACCCTGCTACCAAAGGTGTCTGTCTCTACAAACAACCTTGCTGTAATACAAACAAAAAAATAACATCACTGAATATATTCATATATATAGGTACAGTAGAATGTTTTTTTTTATCTACTTGGAAATACACATAATAATGCAAAACATAGACAAACTGGTGTGTACTGCAGTCAATAAGTGAATTTATGTTATATAGGCTATTTGTTTTTGGCAAGTCATACAGCCAATATGCAAAGGAGCTGCGTTTTCTAATACTTAAACAATCTAAAACAATTAAACAATAAAAAATAAAATAAAAATATGAAACATTTTTCTCATGTGTAAGCCATAGATGCACGAATCACGAATAAGAGGGACGAATAAGGCACAACATTGATTTTGGATTGTGCTTACCAAAATTGTTGCCATCCTCTGCTGTAGCGGTGACTCTCCGGCCCTGGATCTGGACGTGCTTCCCGCTGGTCCGACTGTAGAGCTGGTAGACTCGGACCTGCCGCCGGCTGAGCTGGTCTGTCAACGTCCCCTGTTCCCTCACATACTGGTTAAAATTAGGAGAAGGGTGATTCTCCCCCTTTTCAATATAAAGGGAAAAATAAAATGACACGTTTCACTATGTCTAAAGGCTCTCTGTGTCATTCATATGAGACAGGTTTAACTTAATTAAAATTAGTTTTATCCATACCTAAACGAACTATTCTTTGCTTACACGCAGTTGCCCGGAATAGAAACATTTCAGAGACAAAAGAAAAAAACGTGCTGAGTGAGTTAAGATAGATTATTGAGAAAAGTAAATCCCCGGTCTATTCTAACTAGAAAATAAATTCCTAATTTAGAGAGGGCAAAATGACATGATGTAACATCAAAACCATTGGGAGATTGTGTTTACCTGTGCATGGCACCACACCACGAAGAAGTGAAATGATCTGCAAATGAACAGATGAAATACATGGTTATTTAAACTATTATTTGTCTGAGGTTGTATGGCATTTATGAAAATTCTATCGAAAACTTACAAGTAAAAACAGTGCTGATTGATCCCATACATTGTCCCAATAGTCCGTTCAACTCAGACAGGTTTTCTGACAATAATATCCTCGAGGTATGCAGAGTAAATCCGAGTGTCACTTTTTGTCTGAAGACGTCTGGCAAATCTAGAAAAAGAGTGCGCTCCCACTTAACCTGAGCGCCCCGCTTCAGGCAAGTGAAGTCGCCGCAGCCATTTACTGATTCAGTCTCTGGTGTAGCTGACCATCATTCAGTTCAAGTTCTCCTGAAACACATATCTTCAGAACATGTGCCAAAAAAGAAAATAATCCAAACGATGTGTATGAAGCGAACGGACATTAAAACTATATCCAACTCCTCTATTTAAAAAGTCGTCCTGTTCCATCATATGATTGTCTTAAAAGGCATGGTTTTCTTCAGAATGTTCAAACTTCAAGCCAAGCATTGAGTTTGAAACAAGTAGCTGGCTTAGTCAGGACCTACTCGAACAGGCGCTGTTGTCACTATAGGAGGTCTCGCAGGTTTTAGACCGGTGGGCTACGCTCTGATCACTGACTATGCCAAAATGAAAGACGTCAAGAAGCCTTCGCCAAAGATCCCTCCCATGCTTATGAAGTCAGGGCTCGGTCGAGGGTGGGCTTCAAGGATGGATGTGTGAACATTTACTGAAAATAATTGTTCGTCCTACCATACACTCAAAAATGATAGACTATTTACAACGCATTTTCCTCGTTCTATAGAAATCGGCCCAGAAATGTGGGAAAATCTCTGACACCCACTCTGCCATGCCTAATATAGAATACTTCACGTCAGCAGAGTGACTTATGAATGGCACTGATTTCATCCACTGGTGGAGTCTCATCCCAACTAGAGTCCGATTTAATCGATGATTAAAGAGGCTCTTAACATGTTGTTTGTGTTACATTCAGTCTATAATCATCCTCTGTATTTAAAGTGCATAGGATATCATGTAAAGGTGTTCCTTGCTGTTTTGCTCTACTTACCCACCCTTGAATTACAAAGATGGCCCTATCGCCTCGAAGGGGTTTTGGCTCACACCTTTTGCTAACGTGGTAAACCTAATAGGAAAACAATGGTTCGTTTTAATCATCAGTCTCCAGCGTCTTTTGTTGGTTTATGTGGAATCCACATAGCACAACTCCCCTAATTATCGCCAACAGGATGCTCGCTTTCCGACAGGTATTGCCGACAGGTATTGCTTCCCAGCAATTAGTCGTATCATGTCAATTTGTCTTTCTCCTACCAGACAATGAATTATTCTAGTCAGTTTAGCGTTTTCGTTTGGAGTGAACCAAACAGGCCACGTTAGGTTTTTTTTTCTGTAAGTAGGCCTACAATTTCTTATCGTCATTGCCATGTCAAATCATCCCATTTGAGTTAGAAATCAGTGTAAGTTTTAAGACCTAATTTGGCTTACCTGGGAATTAATTATGCTATGCTCACAGAAGCGTACAAAGTGATAAATTAGGCCCTACAAATTAGATGTTGGCTATAGTTAACCCATACGGAGATCAACAATGCATTTCTGTATTTTCATAATGTCACGGAAAACATGATAGATGCCTCACGAGTTAAAGCAATAACAAAGAAGTCTTAATTTGTGAGTCATGCGTAAATAACTATTCCACCGTTTTAAAGATAATCACTGGACCATTGCATGCTATACCCGAACAAACTTCTTCACAATCTGACTAAAAAGGTCAATTCATTGGTGCCAGACATGGTGTGCGAATTGGCTCATTTACAATCAATAATGTGTTTTCAATCACTAAAATGGAAATGGCAGTTTCCTAAACCAACGTCCTCTGTGAGAAAATGGAACACACATTAGGCCTAATATACATTTGTGTGGTTTGGGATGTTTGCAGCTTTAACTAGAATTGCAGCTTTAACTAGAATTGCAGAATTATTGATTTGTTTCATATATCAAAACAGCCCCAGACCAAGGAGCAGTTTGTTGACTTACCCTCATGTCCACATCTACATTAAATACCAATAATCATGTAATAAGGAACAATAAAAATGTCCTTTTTACTTTAGTATTCCGCCAATAAAAAATGTAAGTTTGAGTGAGTGTTGAGGATGGCAAGTTCCTGTAAAACAAATGCTGGCCTTTGTAACAAGACAATGTGACACACTTAACTCTTGTGACATTCCTTCAGTCTTTGGAGCTAACTAGGTAATCTGGGTGGTGGGATGAGGGGGTGTTGGTGGTTTGTGTATGGGGGGGGGGGTGAGGGGGGAGCAGTTAGGGGCGAGAATGAGAGAGAGAGATAGAGGGAGGGAGAGAGAGAGAGCTAGTCTCTCTAGTGTGGAATTTTCTGTGCCCCAGCAGGACACCTTGGGTGTCGGCAATGTTTTTTGGGGAGTGGATTGTTAAAAAAAAAAAAAAAGACTGAAATGAGGGAAAGAATGAGGGAAAGAAACATGGAAGAGAGAGAGGAAGAGGAAGAGGGAGAGAGAAATGTAAGGTTGTGGAATACCACTTGTTCACTCACCCCACTCCGACACCCTCCCCACCCCTTCAGTTTACAAAGTGGCGGATGGATCAGAGAGTCTGCAACCCGATCGTATTTATTTGTGTCTCTTCTAGCGTTACTGGCACTAACGGCGAGATGGAAATAACCTGAAGTTTGCTCATGAGAAGGTGCCTAGCAACAACAGCATATGTAGCCTACTCCCGACCCGTTTCCTCAATACAAACTTGCAGCCAGGGCTACCTGTGACACTATGATCGACCATTGTCATTGTGAAGTTAACAGACTGAATAAAGTTCAGTCCTTTCAATTTCATTTCATTTGATTCAGTCACTCTCCCTTAGAGGTAAATTCGAGTCCTCCCGTGCCTCTGCTACTGCGGTGGTCAGCAGATGGCCCCAGCCTGATGTGTCCTCACCTGGAGGATGCTGACCGCATAAGTGGCACACTGAGCTACAGTCCTTTCCTAATAATATTCTATTATTCTTAGGCTTCCAGTCCGCTGTGTTCTTTGTACATTTGGCTGCCAGGGCTGCAGTACTGTACCTTGGGGTGCAAGTGAAAGGAGGATTGGTGGTCTCCCAGCAGCTTGAACCACATCGTAAAAATCTCTGCCATAAAGACCAACTGGCCACACTTTTCTGACCCCACCGAAATAGAGACAAAGCTCTGAAAAGTGGGTGGTCTTTGAACAGCAAAAAATAAAGCTCTGTTGACTATTTTAATAACAAAATATGTATAGGGTTAGAACAGTATATTGCCCTTAGGAAGAACCTGCAAAGTAAGGGTGTCAGAGAGGTGGTCCACACTAATGTTCATGACAGTTCCTCTATTGCCCTCTCTGCCGAGGTCAACTGGACTCCACATTCACATCCCACTATGCACTGTGCAAACTCTCTGGCTATAGAGGAAATGTACACATTTTAATAGATGGAGTGATAACCATCACCATATATTACTCATTTTACATGAAAATATTGTAAGCCTTGAGGTTATAGCGTTTATGTTTTTCCAGTCAACGGAGTGTTCAAATTGGACAAATCTGTAATTATTACAAAGTCTGCTGACCCCTAGATATACCCCAACCATTTGCAAGCTGACCATTTGAGCTTGCCAAATTTGACACAGCTGACACAGGCAATAAATTTGAACTAGTTCCCCACCCCCATTATCTGTAATGAGGCCAAACCCCTCACCCTACACACACACACACACACACACACCCTACACACGTGGGTGAAGAGTGAAGATATAGCCCAGGAGCAATAGTCCATGCAGGTGTGCCTGTTGCATTCAGGTTAATGGTCCGATTACATGCCAATCTCTTGGAATAATGCTTTATATTGAAAACAATATAATTTGATGAAAATTCAGGGGCCATAATAGAAATTTTGTAAAATTCACCACTTTTTTACAATTGTTACTTATTGTTATCAATATGTACTTAATTTTGCCATAAACACTCTGAAGCCGTTTGGTGACATGAGTGACATTTTATTCTAGACATTTTATTCTATCATGATAAAACCAAACATGGCAAAGCATGTAATGCATACATACAACAAAAAGAAACTAACTCAGCCACTGTCTCAAAGTATGTCTACTGAAAGACCACTGACATTTCAGGTTTAGCTTATCAGGCATCACACAATAAATACCATAAAAATCCAGTGGGACATGATACTGCATCTTAGTGTCATTACAAACGCTTGACTACAAACGCTTGCATTCTGTTGTCTGTAATATGTGTGTTGTTGTCACATGTAAGTGCCTTCCCACTGCGGTGTGAGGTGAAAACAACATCCCTGTGGCAATTACTAAAGGCAGCCTGGTTGCTTAATAGCCGAAACCCGAGTGGTCAGGCAGTGATTAACACCCGTCAGCGGCAGACAGTCCTTGACTGCTTCATCTGATGAGATCGAGCTCCAGCCTCCATGTCAAACTTCACAACAGGTCACATGAGCGCAGGAGACAGCCAAGGAAGGGGCTATGAAAATAACCAAGCCAGTGGCCGATGACAAGCCTGATGGGGGCTTTTCCACAGCTCCGGTTGAAGGCACTGCAACATCTGTGTTATTTTTATGGAGCGAAATGTCACCGAGCACTGATCAGGCCAGGGGGAACCTGTGTAACCGTGTAAGGCGCAGGGTCAGGTCAAAGCCATAGTGCCGTGGTGGTCCACTTTGTTAATATGGCAGAGATCGAGTGCTGGAGAGTTTTGCTTTACAGAGAAGAGGCACAGCATGCATGGGTGTTAGATGGAAACTGAGGAAGCATTACTACTCTCGCGATAAGGAGGCCTGTGGCATTGAACTCCATCCTCTTGTTGTAGTTTTTGTTAGTATTACTTATTGCTTTATTTCCTCTGTCAAATCCTTCTCCTTGAGTTCTTTCTCCTCTTGTCTTTCATCTTTTAAGTTGACAAACTCCAAATATAATAAGAAAGAATATCAACCCATCAAGAAATGTCTCACACATTTCCAATCTATTAAGTAGCATAATGACCCAGAGAAGACGTTTTTGAAACCTGGAATACTTTAGCAAAAATGTCAGTGAGGAAAAGAGTATCTCAAAAATGTGACCTCTGCACAGCAGCATCAGGAAAAATAACCATTTATCTGAAATTGGTTATGCATCCAAATTCCTATGACCCTCTGCTCCCAAAGGGAACATTAGTTCCTTATATTTGACTGGTATGGGATTTCAAGCAGCCATTGATAGGCCTCCTCAAGATTTATTCTGTCATCAACTGACAGCAGCAGTCCATCATGGTCACGTCTTTAAAGCTTTGCACTCCTATAGAAACACTCAACATTCTTTCTTCCTCTTCTTCTTCTTCTTCTTCTTCTTCTACTAATACTACTACTTCTACTTCTACAACTAATATTTCTACTTCTGCTGCAACTAACATCTCTTTGCTTTCTAATGTAGTGACACATTGGCAACTTAATTAAAAACCTCCTGTTTGGACATATTTGCTGTACAGTAATGTTTCTCCTCTGCAATGGCCTCCAGGGATGCGTACAATTCCCAAAGTAGGAAGTTAATCACAGCAAATGAATCAATATTTCAATAAGACACAATTGCCCCACAGGCATCTCAGTGCATAGCTCACACATTAACACATTAGCACAATACAGACCAAGTGACTTTTTTGAAACCCCTTTCACATTCCACAAACCACACACTTCAATGCAGCGCAGACCAACTGTGGTGCATGTGTTTGTATCAAAGGCAAATTAAATCATTGAAAATATTTGTGATACAGAAGTAATTTCAACCAGCTTGTATTGGATTACTGCATTATATCATTCTTTGAGTTACAGCTCTGAAAGGGCAGGTTTAAGATTTAAAGACTAATATGTCAGTATGTTTGTGTTTGGATATCTTTATCTGAATGTCTACTTGCATGTGTGTGTGTGTTTCTGCACATATGTATTTTGTTGCTTTTAATGTTGTCTGTGTATTGTCAGACAATGTCTGTGTCTTTTGCAGACAAAAGCATACATATATGTTACTGTGCATGTGTGTGTGTGTGTGAGAGTGTGTGTATGTGTGTGTGTGTGTGTGTGGTAAATGTGTGTATTTTCATGCACACATATCTTTGTGTGTGTGTGTCTGTGTGTATATGTTTGTGTGTGTGTGTGTCTATGCTTGTGTGTGTGTGTGTGTGTGTGTGTGTGTGTGTGTGTGTAATGTGGAGTGTGTGTGGCTGGAGCTGTGTGTGGATTGAATCTGGACAGCTGTCTTGCCTTGCTCCAGACCTTCCTCCTCTGATCTCTGCTCTGCAGTTCACACCTGATCACCAACGACTGCACTTCACGCAGGAATTTTCCATTTTCTATTTTCTCTCGCCCCCCCCACCCCCAACAGCGAGACAAGTGTTGCTCTACAGCTCGCCGGCGACACCCTGACCAGCCAGTGACACAACAACCCCCAAACATGTCAGTTAGTCGCCTATCAGTACAGTCGCCATAGAGCCATTTGAGCTATTTTGTTATTTTGGTATCTTTTGATGACTTCAGCTGCTTTTATTTACACGTCATAAATTTAGTCCTGTTGATACAAATGCATAATAAGTGTGGTGATTTGTATTTGGTTTGTATCACAGGCTTTCCTTAAGAAATAATCCATATTTTAATTACTCTAGATATAGATTCAAACTGGTTGTGCAGATTACAAAGATCCATCACCTGCTTTCCCATGCTCTGTTCTGTGGGAAAAAAAATATTTCTTGTCTAATATCAAAGCTGCATTATTGATTCTTGCACACTTCCATCAGGCATACCGCTATCCTTCCATGCAACATAATTGGCAGGCAAGTTTCCAAACTGGTAAACTGGCAGGCAAGGCAAGGCAAATTTCCAAACTGGTTGACTTTGTGCACTGTGTCCTTACTATGCAAATAGACTCTCTCAAAGGGCTGAAATGAAGATCTCATTGAAGAAGACGTAAGGACTACAGAGTTCACTAGTCGTGGGAATCCACAGCAGTTTTTGTTGGGTCAGTTTAAGTGCCCCCTTACCTGTCTGTGACCTCAAAGAGAGGTTGTGTTGACCCCTCGTCAATCTCTCCACACATCCACTGTGCTCTGGACGCTGCGTTCACATCAATGGCCTCCCTGCCTCAAATCTGACTGTTGCATCTCACTCGTGCTGGATTGCGATGCGGTGATCTTGTTTGGTAAGAGAGTGCTCCACTGGTGAGGTTCATCAATCTCTGAGATGTGTGACTTTCAATGGTTTGGTCGTTAAAAGTGCACACTGCTGGTCACATTCAGAAGAATTATGAGATCACATCAGGGCTTGAGAACATAAGTCAACCAGGGGGTCGGAGCCTCGAAGCACTAGTTCAACTAAATTAAATTTAATACTATAACTATCAAAAATAAATAAAAAATAGCATAATATAGAGCTACTATTGTAACATTTCAAATTATGAAAAATAAACTTTATTATAAACAGAAGTTATGTCTGTCTTGCCTGTCCCATGCAGCCAGCAAAAGATAGAAAGGGAAAAAAAACCTGCACACACACACACATGTTTACCTCCCACTCAATCAGGGAGACAGTGACAAACCTGTCACGCTGCCTGGATGGTCAGAATCAAATGTGTACAATGGCATAGACAATAGCAGCTGGAGTAATGAAGGTTTGGCTTTGATGCGGCTGCCGAGGTCAGAGGGTCACCACGAGAGCAGAGTAACGGGACACCTCCACAGACAGCACTTAAACAGGCAGAAAAAAAAACACAAGCACAGCTCCGGTTACTCTTCACCTGCATGGCTCGCTCCCCTGCACGCCGCTCTGTGCTCCCTCGGCAAGTTACTACAGGACACAGGGATGGGAGAGAGGGCAGGAATGGGGGGAAAGAGAGAGAGAGAGGGGGCTGGGATGGACAGACAGATAGACCGAAAATACACTGTCAGAAAGTGGGGAGCCATCCACTTATATTTGCTGACATTTCATGGATGCCAAAAAGATTGAAATATATGTCACTTTGATATATTGCAGATGCTTGATATATCATATAATGTAATGTAATATGTTTTATTTTATATGTTTGTAGAATCTGTATCTTCATAAAGCCTAAATGTATGTTCTTGTTATGTCTGTGTGTCGTTTTACTCAAGGATGCAGACTAAACAAACATGTTTCTAATATATGGGCATCAAGTCAAATACAACAATCTAGACCGTAAACATGTAAATATTAGTGTAGAATGTAGAGTTGGGAAATATTTTATTGATTTATTTATTTTGTTAAATTACACAGAACAATGCATTAAAATACTTTTCTGCTTCCCTACATAGATCAACGTCTAATATCTATTATTACCTAACAGTGCATTGCAATTTTCCCAGTATAAACATGCAGTATATTTAAACACAGTTCTATAGATGGTTAAGATTAAAACAAATGTTATGAGCCTTTTTACAGAATACAGCAATTCCATAATCAGTCTTTCAGTGGGTATTAATATTGTATTCATAATCTTGTAGGATCCATGTCATCTCATTTTAATAAAGGCAGTTGATCCCCTGCTTGGAAGTAAAACAGATGTTGCAAAGCTCAATGGTTATATCAGTTTTCATACCAGGTGTACATGAAAACTAAAACAAGAAGTGATCTAGTGAAGAAAATAGCTAATAACATGTTTGTGTAAAAACAAGAGAAAGAAAAAAATACATTACACTTTATTCTAAATCTTCCAGAATACACCAAAAGACACCAAAGCATCCTGAAAAAAAGCCATGATTGTATAAGCTGTCATGACATGTTGGGGTAATGTCATCAAGCGTTGACATAGATAGCTCATACCTGCTAGATTCTAAACAATTTTTTTTTTTTAAATGAGAAGGAGTTTTTTGATGATGGATTCACAAAACACAATTTCATGCCAGAGTTTGAATAGAGAGATGGATTTAGAGAATGGATAGAGACATGGATTTCTTTTTTATGGCATGAAAGGGTAGAGAGGAAACTCCAGAAGCGGACGTGCTGGAGATGACCGTGTGAAGAAGCACTCTACCAGCACAGAGGCACAGACACACGTCTCGGAATGGTCTATGGTTATGTGTCAGTCCAGATAGCTAACAACATTCCAGAGAAAATACCCTCTCCCTCTCTCTCTCCCTCTCTTGCGGGGGCTGTCAGATTTGAGGGGCAGACAGAGGGGTCCACAGCAGGGGGACGTTCCGTCTGTCCATCAGCGGCTCGGACTGCGGTTCTCAGCATACCGTATCACACTCCAATTAACCGAGAAGCAACTCCACTCCATGGCTGGCCACATCCTCAAAACACATATACCAGCACAGCCAGGTCTCCTTCAGGAGCACATGAGCTTGACAAAAGATTTTTTTAAAGTCATAAACTCATAAACACGCAGCAGTGACAACCAATGGGGCCACATCTAACCTGCTCACATCTTTTATCAAGGCTTATTGCATTATTTGTTTCGTTAAATGGCAATAGTGTGTCACAAGTGCTCTCATAATACTACCATATAGGCTGACTTTAGCACCCACTCAAAAGTGATTGATTAAATCAAAGGGCCCATCAGAGCAGCTTTTCACTCGAACAAACATGTCATTAGGGGTTTTGTGAGTTCTGCTGCTTTCTGGCTTTTGTAATATCTGCTCTTTTCTTCCTCCCTCTCTTCCACTTTTCCAAATCTCTTTCAACAGTTCAAAGAGTCAGGGGAGTATAGAAAGCCAAAAGAGAGAGTGAGAAAGAGAGAGAAAGAGAGAGAGAGAGAGAGAGAGAAACTCTAATCATTTTGCTTCGATGTGCAAATACACCCCCTTTTCAGTCAGACGCTTAATAAAGGGGGCAGCCGCCAGTGAATGACATCTTGTGTGGTACTGTATCTCCCTTCCTCCCACCCACCGCACATACGGACGACTTCAATACACAAGCGCACCTAAAGCGTGAAAGGAAGGTGAAAATGAAGTCTAGTTTTTTGGTGGAGGGGGGGCATTGCACAAAAAAAAGAGAAAGAGAGAGAAAGAAAAACTGGCTTATCTCCCGGGTGGAACGATGCCCTCCCCTATCTGACACACACGAGGGGCCAGAGGGACTGACCTGAATGGGAAACAGCATGCCCCCTCACAAAGCCCCGTTAGAAACAATTAGTCCCGACCGGCAAGTTTGATCCGGGTGGCTAATTGCCAAGCGTTGGGCTGAGATGGTCCGAGGTGGGCTTTTGGTGGGCGGGGGGGGGGGCCGGGTGGACTGAAGGGGGGCCTAGGTACTGGGAGGACCCTGGGGGAGAGCCGTGCCCCGACAATGGCTGGCTTTCTTTCACATTCAGGTGCTACAAAGTAGGTATGCTCAAAAGACTTAATCCCACATTCAGACCTCCACAAGAGGGGCCTTTCACACAGATAGGTGGTACAACACTGTTTCAGGTATGCCTCTGCCCCCAACCCCCCACACCTCCCTTACACCTCTTTACTCCCAACCTCTCCCATCCATGCAACAAGAATAGAAAAAACAATTACCTAAATTATAGTGAGTTTTTTTTCTCTGGGAGGGGAGGAATTTTTTTCCCTTCCTCTACCGCCGTTCCATGGAGGGTCTGACAGTGGGGGAAACCTGATCTGGACGCCTCACTAAGAACACCTCACACTCTATGCTCCATCTCAAAGGATTGCCTTCTCCTAGCTAAAAAGCCACCACACTCCAATGAGTTGTTTATTTGATTTAAACAGCAGTCTTTAACAAAGTTTGTAATACATTATATTAGTCTGTGTTTAAAAGACGTGATTCAAGTGCAAAATGTAAATGTACTTTTGTCAGAGTGACTTATAATCACTCCAACATTTACCTGTGGACAATAATGCACTCTTTCTTTCACCCTCCCTTTCTCTCTCTCTCTCTCTCTCGCTCTCCCTTTTTCAGCAGTCAGGCTTCACATACTAAGTACCCCTTACTCTGAAATATCACCTGCTTTCTTCTCCTTTAATCACTTGACATTGCATTCCTTCATGCAATTTACTAAAGCCTCTGATGTACAGGTAAAAGGGAAAGAATTCTGGAACAAAAGTAAAGCAATCCATGCAAGCCAAGACTGACATCACGTCCCGCACGGGACATGTGCTTATACCCTGCTCTCAAGTTATTTTTCATCACCAACTTAAATGTCAAGCAACACATGAGGATGAGATGATTCATGGTTTCATGATGATCAACTGACGTTGACCTACATACAGAATGCACTGAAGTTAAGGTACAAAAATGCCCTTTTTGCATAGATAAAAAAGACAGGGGTATTACACTTTTAGTCCTAGCTGTGCAACAAAATCATTGCAGTAGGTATCCTTTGTAGACCTGAAATCTTGCCCAGTTACACACCCTCATTGACACCGGAGATAACTTTGGCAGTGCTGACTTTCTCTGTAATGTGCCAGTTACATCAAAGACGGGGGCAATAGAGTATTGGGGTCCCAACAAATGCACAAGCTGTAAAACTTAACAAGGTGTGAATGTCCCCATGATGCCCCTGAGAAGTGCCACAGCCTGCTGAAGTCCTTAGGGTCAGGGGAGGGGGGGTGGGGGCCGGGGGTGGGTCCAGGCTGCGCTCGTGTTTGGAGAGGAAACATCAGGTGGCTGCAACAGGCAGGCCTGTGGCCGCCCTCCTCCGCCGCGGACCCTGGACGCTCCTGATTTATCTGCGCATTTCCGAATTATGTTCCTAACCTCTTCACCCTGCTGCCATTTGTGTGGCTCCCCCTCCAACACCACCACCCCCTCCAGTCCACACGTCCACCCCGCACCGTTCGGGCAATAAAACAACTCGCGCGCCTTTTTGCCCCCTGCGCCACCTCCAGAGGGTCTCTCCATCTCCGGTGTCACCTTCAGTTCAGCGTGCAAGACAGTGGACGCCGGGGGTCCGGCCGCTGCTGGGGTGACTCGGCATTGCCGCGCATTCCAAGAGAGAGAGAGAGAGAGAGAGAGGGACCACCCTACCCCGACACTCCCACCCTCCACAAGACACACATACTTTGTAACTAGATGCCACGACATAGTGATGATATTCCTCCCCACAAAAGAGTCACACGAAGAACACAGGAAATGCACAGGCTGGCTCCTGTTTCTCTTAATGGAGATTGATCAGCATTTATAGCCATCAAAGGCGCAATAAAAGTGTATTATGTTCTCACCTGAGCTTGCATGACATGATGACTGATCAGCCTAAAACAGTGTTTCTCAAACTTTTCAGACGAAGGACCACTCAACCAATAAAAAAGAAACGCACGGACCACCTAGCTAAAAAATAAAAAAAGATTAGACCTACTTCAACAGTATATTAGCCTACACAATTAGGCCTACTCACTGAACCACTTTGCTTATTGTCTTTGCACTTTGCTCTTTGCATCAGAGGATTCATATGATTTAAACTGGCATATCTTATAGACTGTGTTGCAGAACTGTTTGGATTTACATACAAGTTGGTTCAATATTGCAAACAACTCATCTATATTATTTTTTATCCCGTCAGCTCGCATACCACTTGGGATAGCTTGTGGACCACCAGTGGTCCCCAGACCACACTTGCCTTCTAAGACTTAACAATATTCCATTGGTTAAGTCTGAGAATTTTTTTATTACCTCGAATTAAACCATATTATTTCTTATCTTAGCAAAAGGTCCTTTTATGATTCTTTTAACCATAATATGTGCAATTCAATTCCATCTGCAAGGAGATGTATATTGCTATTGTGAGTTTGTGTACCTGGTGATATAGATCGGATTAGATCGGATTATAAGATTAAAAAAACATAATGTCAGAACATATGTTAAGGATGAGATTGAAATGTGGAGTTACCTAAAATTGACACATTTACTCTTAATGACAGAAAACTATTCTGAATTGGATGACAAAACACTACAAAGACAGCACCTTACATATTTCATGAACTGTTACTGTACATTTAAATGTTTTTATTTAACTGTTACACTAGAATGGTATATGTTACAAGAGGCCCATATGTACACATCCTTCCACAATGTATGTAGAGCAAGTAAGACATTTATTCATCTTCTTAGTTCACTCTTACTTGAGAAAGTAGCTTTCTATTTGTGATATAGTGAGTCTCCTGTTCATTATCCATTGTGAGTCTCCTGTTCACTATGCTCCTGTTCATTATGTGTTGTCCAGTAGTTGTACATGGTGACAGAGGGAGAAACGTAGAGACATTAAAAGTTGATCAGCCAAACAAGTACACCCCCCCCCCCCCAGGGTCCTCGCTGTGGAGTCTCTCACAATGCACACATACCTCCATGCCATGGACTGACAGGTAAGTCGCCGACCTGATTGGTTGACCACTGCCTTGCTCTGATTGGTTTTCCACATCTTACTGATCCTAGGGTAGTCAGAGCAATCACACTGAAGCAACAGCATGAATACACCTGTATCATAAACAGGATAACAATGACATTTTCAATCAGCACCTTTAGGACAGGGGTCCAAGGCATAAGACCTTACTTCCAAGTCCTTTTTAATTTTGCCAAAAGTATGACATATCTGATAGAATTTAGAAATCAATAGAAGCTTAGGAATTTAGAGGTTGCAGTGGAAGGTTGATCTCTCAAAAATGGCCTACAGCAACCTCTTGTGGACAGCGAAAAATGAGCATTATTGGAGAGTTCAAACATGAAAAACATTCAGTTGGAATTTGAACCTTGCATTACCAAAGCATAATTCATATATTTTCATATAATTTCTAAATTGAGTATATTTTACTAAATAACAATTCAGTTTCTTTAAATAACTATTCAGTTTGTTTTGTTGGACAGAAACTACAAGGAAGCACTTACAATGTATTCTTCTCTCCCTAATGATAAAGTTACTAAACAAGCTTCTCTGTCTTGGAGAACTATAAATGTAAATGGTGCTCTTTCATAGCCATGCAACATTATTTTGATCACGCTAATGTAGTTGTTTCCTTCATTCAAAGTTGTTAAAATGTTAGATGTTCGATGTCTATTATAGGGTTAGTTTATCACTGCATATGCAAGAAGCCATTTATAGAGACATTGGCAAAGGCTGTTCGGGAAAAATGCAGCCCAAAAAGAGTTTTTTAGAACATTCTCATTGCGACCTTAGTTCAAAGAGTGTGCAGAATTGTAAACCCAAGAAACCTCTTACATTAAAGCATATAGAAAATCAAATCAGAAAATGTGGTTTTTCAGTCTTAATTTCAGGTTCAAGAGTTTACAAAAGTTTACACCTCAATAAGTGCAACAGTAGGACCTCAGGACCTTACGGTTGCTTAAAGTTTTGTTCATCTCAGCGTCAGTTCAGGGGTCTGAAAGTTTCAGCAGCCTGAAAAGTGTACAAAAGTATAAGCAGCTTTATGTTTGTTCTGTAATGTGCCGAGTTACAGAATGTAGGAACAAAATACAGGTAGGAACAAAATGATTCATACCCCTGGCAAAATTGATTTAATGTTGTTTTTGTCTTGACCAATATGTTTTTTTTTTTGACTGAAAATGACACTGCCACATGCCAAACGTTTCTAAGACATTGTGGAAGAAACATGGAATCAGAAAAAAAAAAGTTTTCATCTTTTTAACATTTTTTATGTCCAAAATGATTCATACCCTTTTTAAATAATCAATGGAAACATCTTTATTTTTCATCATAACGTTCAAAATGGTTCTTATAATACCTACTAAGCCACTCCATGTCCCCACAATGATTGTAGACTGCACCTTTTTAGCAGCAATCCAGGTTTTGCTCCTGCCTCGGATTGCTGCTAAAAAGGCTACAATCACATGGAGAGGCTTGGTAGGTTTTATAAGAACCATTTTGAGAGCTGTGATGGCAAATAAAGATGTTTCCATTGATTATTTAAAAAGGTTATGAATAAATGTGGACATGCCATTTTTTTCCATAATTTAAAAAAATATATATAAAAATGCTTTTCTGATTCCATGTTTCTACAACATTGTCTTACAGCCTTCTGGCATGTGGCAATCAACATTAAATCAATATTTGCCATGGGGTATGAATAATTTTGTTTCTGACTGTACACCCTGTAATATCCCGGACGAGCCCCCATTTGTCAGTCTGGCTCATAAACTGGACAAAGATGGGAGGACACACGAGGGGTTTGCGGTATAACAATGAATAATTTATTTACATTAACAGAATATATGTACAAACGTTGCAGATCTACAAACTAAGGAAAATAAAGAATAATGCAACCACAATCAAAAGCCCCAGCCAGCATCTGGCCTGCGATCAAGCAGGCACCAAACGGAGGGCCAGCATCAGGGTCGAGAGAGAGAGAACACTGGCAGCTCTATAGATTTAAAAGGGTTAGCCTACACTGGGCCCTTGGTGTAAGCCAATCAGCGGCTAGCTCTGCTTCCTCTCCAAACTCGGCCTGAAACTGGGATAATAGAGAGACACCTGGTGCCCTGGTGGAACTCTGCACCCCCATGAGGGAGTAGCGACACGGGAACCCCACCGGGGCCGTGACACCCCCCACCATAGGAGCAGAGTTCCAACCAAGAAGCACAACACTGGAATCTTCATGAGAACTGACCCCAACTCTTAGGGCATAGTTCTCATGGGTTAACATTTGCTGACCTCAAAACCCACCACCAACAACTTAATTTGGATGCAACCAGGCACCTAACCAGACATTTAAAGCTAAAGATCCCCACAAATCTGCAATAATACATAATGCATTCTAACAATCAAAAATGAGCCCCAAGTCATTACCATCACTGCAATAATGAGCATAAGTGCAGTAATATTGGTAATGCTAACAAGTATGTACGGGAACGTATGTAAACCAGTGTAATGTACATGTATGGGCATGTATGCATGTGTGTGTACAAGTGTGTGTGACAAACCTCTCACCAAATACAGGGAGATTCTACTCCAGAGTCTATCATCAACTGACTCAAGACAACCCAGCAACTCTTGGCGCCTAGAGAAGCAGGGAGAGTCAAGAGAGTGACAGAAAAGACCAGGGAGAACAACTAGTGAATGGTCAGAAAAGGTTTCAACCATTGATCGCCTTAGATAAGGCATCAGCCACAATGTTGTCCTTGCCTTTAACATGGCAAATATCCAGGCTATACGACTGCAAAAATAAAAACCAGCGCATCAATCTTCTATTTGGACAGGACAAGGAGTGAAGGAACACTAATGGATTATGGTCTGTGTAAACCACTAGAGGAGCACCAGAGTCAACATACACTTCAAAGTGTTGTAGACTGCACCTTTTTAGCAGGCAGATGATGAAGGCTGGGCAATGTCATTATCAAGCATATACCTGACCTCAGACTCCATTACTTGGCGCTTCTGTTCAGACACTCTATAAAAACGTTGCCGGATGGGGTCAGCCTCCCCAACGTCAATATCATTTTCTATGAGTGTTATACATGAAGGGACATCACTAAACAAACACAGATATTCTCTGATGAGAGCAGACAGTTCAGCAGAACGCTCAGAAGACAAGTGCCCACACACAGACTCAAGATTGGACAGGGTTTCAGAGTTCTTAAGCCGACCTCGCAATCTACATTCATCCGGAGCCACCACCCCATCATCATCCAGTACAACCACATCACCAGACAAATACCCTCTCACAGTGTCCACCATGAGTGCAGGGCTAGTACTTGGCTGCACACTCCCCCCTGCCACAGAAGAATGTGTCACCCGGGAGAAATAGGGTTTTAATAGGTTTACATGGCACACTTGAGTTTTTCGTCTACGGCCTGGAGTCTCGATCAAGTAGTTCAAATCAGAAAGCTTACGGAGTACAGTGAACGGGCCAAGAAACTTAGCTTGAAATGGGGAGCTAACAACAGGAAGCAGCGCAAGAACCTGATCACCATGACTAAATTGACGGACCTCAGCTTTTCGGTCATATAGCCGTTTCATCTTGACCTGAGAGGAGGCTAGCAGTTCCCTAGCCTTCTCCCCAGCCAAGTATAACCGATGCCGGAAACCATCAACATAGTCTATGATATTCTGAGGAGGCTCAGGGAGCATCACAAAATCACGGAGCAGGGCTAACGGCCCACGTACAGTATGCCCAAACACCAATTCGTTTGGGCTAAAGCCTGTGCTCTCCTGAACAACCTCTTGATATTCATGTCAACTTTTGGTGGTGGAAGGGGCGGAATATGTGTAGATGACTGCCATATTTGCATTACAAACTAACCCCATACATTTCTATTGGAGATTTTTTGAGTGTTGTCTCCTCATTAGAAAGACTCTGGCTTTAGCCCAGGAGGCCACTGAACTGGAAAATGTTCTTGTTCAGCCAGTACACTAGTTTTGCCAGAGTTCTGGTGATCCTGGCTGGCACCATTATTTGGCCCTAGTCTTCTGTCTTCATGGCAAGTAAGCAAGGGCGCGGGAAGGGGGGTGCTGAGGGTGCTGCAGCACCCCCTGCTGGCAGGAGATAGATTTTTAAAATTGGTTTTATATCCAATATTTTTAAATAATTACTAATTCGCTGTCTGTCATTATTTATATGTGTGTATGTGAAATGATGAGTCAAATAGCAAAAAAGGGTTATGGATTGGTTGGCTACTAAAAATTAACAATTATAGAGATCAACGTGAACGTGAGTCAGTTACTGTAAGAACCGTAGCGTGGTTTCAGCTATGTGATAGCCAGAGAAATGTCTAATCTGTAAACGGGCTCTGATAGCGATCAAGTGTGTAGGCCTACGATTGATATAGGCCTACATATTCTATGCGATTTACACGTTCAAAAAAGCATGGATAAGATGAAAGAAACTTTGTGTTGTACAGTTTTGCAAAATTAATAAATTATAGCTAGTGAAATAATTTCACTAGTCGCAGATAGAAATTATTAGGACTCATTCTTGCTGTGGAGACGACACACTTTAGGCTATTCAGGAATTATTTGCGAGATCATTGCAGCCTGATTATTAGCCTATATTTAAAGCCAAACATCTCTGGTGTGGTTTTGACGATCAGAAAAGTAATTTTCCTTAGCTATACTGAAATAGGCTAATGATGTCAAGTGCGCTTCTGTGGGGTTAGGGTGGTCGCAGTGGAGTCGGAGTGCTGTCGCGGAACATTGGAATTTGTAGATGCCCAGGACGTAGATAGATAGATATATATAGTTTATTGATCCCTAAAACTTCTCTCTATCACCCGCACACCGCACTAAAATGATGTATTTAGCAGTCAAAATCCGAAACATGTCCAGGAGGGGATAAATCGTCGGACATCCATTATTTTTGTTATTCAGCACCCCTGGTCAAAAATAGGTTCCCGCGCGCCTGCAAGTAAGGAACAGATATCTAGGTTAGGGGTGTGAGGTGGATACTCAGATCTTTTCTTTTGGCAATTTTCTTGTCAGTCTGAACAGTGACTCCAAAGCTCTTCATCCAGAGCAGTGTTTCTCAAAGTGTGGTCCGGGGACCACTGGTGGCCCACAAGCTATCCCAAGTGATCTGCGAGCAGACGTGATAAAATATAATATAGATGAGTTGTTTGCAATATTGAACCAATTAGTATGTAAATCCAAACAGTTCTGCAGCACTGACTTTGTAAGCTATGCCAGTTTAAATCATATGAATCATCTGATAAGAAAGGTGCAAAGACAATAAGCAAGGTGTTTCATTGAGTAGGCCTATTGTGTAATATACTAGTAGGTCTACTCTCTTTTTTTTAGCTATACCTATAGGTGGTCCATGAGTTTTTTTTTTTATTGGTTAAGTGGTCCTTGGTCTGAACAAGTTTGAGAAACACTGATCTAGAGTAACTCAGTGCCTTGCTCAAGGGCACAACGGTAGCCCTCAACTATTCTGGCTACCACCGCTACCAGGATGCAGCAATAGCACCTCTATTATTCATTCTGATATGGTGCACATTCGTGGAATCAGGGGGTTGCTCCTGGCTTCCATGGGCCATGCTGTCATCCTGTGGACACCAGATCATTCCTCTTGGCTGTTACTTATTGGCCTCCCTCTCTGTGAGGCGGTGATGGGTGCAGAGATTTCTTGGCAGTGGAAAAATACCAGACGAGACTGAAGACACCAGTGGCACAGTTACATTGCTGCTTTCACTCTGGTTTGCTACACATGCTACCACCGTAGCGAGACCTTTATCCATCTGCAGGCCCTGGGCTCTTGTCTGCTTCTGAAATGCTGAAGTCATCAAGCCTGAAGTATTTGCTCTAGTAGTTACATCCTCAGTATGCCCAAATGCCCATTCTCCCTTGTGCTGGGTGTGGTTTGGTACAGTCTCTCTGACGTTTCAGAAATGGAACTCTTGAACATCCTATTCCTCTTTTAGTTGTATTTGTAAAATTGACCAGAAAAAAAAAACATTTTATGAAGTTATTTTCAACAAAACAATAGTGTAGGTACAGTGTATTTTGATTTGTTCTTGTGTCTTTTCAATATAATGGGCATGTTTTCAATATAATGGGCATGTTCTGTGAGTAATTTCATTTGTATCCTTTTCTTTTGCGTTTAACATACAGTATTTGCTCCAGCTGCTAAATTCTCTTTCTTTCATTAATTGTATAAAAGACGTTGGTTTGTTAAGTAATTGATGCAGAAAGAGCTTCTCCTAGCTGACCACCCACATAATAAGCCAGACCACCACCAGATGGAGACAGTGTTACAACACCTTCCAAGTCAAGGGTAAGGAGTTGACCACTACCAAGGGAACAGACTCTGTGAAATGGAATGTGCTGGATGACAACAGTTCATGACAGAACTTTCGTCTTACATGTTTGATTTGGATTCATCTTTGCAGGGCTAGGATACCTGTAATGTTATCAAGCCAAGCTAAACTGACTGTAGTTTAAGTATAGAGACAAGCGAAGCAACTTGCCTCCTTGTATGTCAGACTTGATATTAAAGTATCCTTTTATGATAACATGTTCCAAAGAATCATTCATCTAGGATTGTGACTTGTGTCACAATCAAATATACATAAACAATTCTCTTAATCAAACATACTTATAAGTACTTGACAAGTATACCTTTAGAAGTACCATTGACTACAATCCTTGTGAATTTTACCGACTTCATCATGTAATTGTTATATTCAGAGGGTCATGAAGAATAAATTAGTCATGTGATTTGTCTTCGAAGGCACCAAGACCCACCTGATGCTTTTTCCCTCGATGCAATCGGTCCAGACTGGCTCCTCTCTCCTCTTTGTGTTTGGCCTGACGCCCTCACATTTATGGTTCTGCTCTGAAAGACCATCTCCTTGGTTACGTGATGACGAGCCAAGGGTCTGACTGATGGCAGATGGAGCAGACCATAAAGCGTGCCTGCTGGGTCCAGATTAGAGTGGACAAACATGCCCCTGATTGACCGTCCAGAGAGTAATGTTTGTGAAAGAGGGGGAACATTCCACCATTTATCCTCATCAGCAATGATCAGGGTCATTGATGATCCTACCACATGGAAAACTGCAACAATGTATATACATAACCCTGCATCTAAGTCAAACCCTGCATCTAAGTCAAATACACAGGCATGATTCACTAAGTATCATTTCATTGCAAATACTGCAGTGTCTATAAAGCATTGGAACACATATAGAATAATGAAAAGAGAGAGAGAGAGACAAACAGCATTCATGACTTACTACCATGCATTTGGGACACATGCTTCGCCAAAACACACACATTTGTATTCCAACCACACTTGGTGTGACATGTTGGGAGTTTCAGAGGTTTGTCAGTGTTATCGTACATAATCCCATCCTTTTTTAAAAAAATGATGATGTTTGAACTCAATAAAAAAATATACATACTAGATAGTTAATGGACCACAAAAAGCAATTAACTAAATTTGACAAAAACATTTTTGATGGTAGGCTACGTTTATGTGTTAGGCTACTTGCACAATGTTCTGACCGCTACAGTAAACAGGGATGCAAACAAACGTGTGGTGGAAAAAGAGAGAAACACAACCCCCCCGGGAAAAAAAACCCTCCAGTCTAAGGTCTTGTTGTTGCACAATTGACACTGAAGCAGTCGGTAAAAACATGCACATCAGTGGACTGCTTTACTAATACAAAATTGCAAACTATTGCAATGATTTTGTTGCATTACTCAGCATTGATGGACGGTGCTTGCATGAGAAATACTTCCCAAAACAACAGTAGGCTAATTGTAAGGATGCCATTTAGGGGCATAAATCACAAGTTTCATCACGATTTGATACAATATCGATTCTTTAAGCCAATGATTTGATTATTTTCGATTCTTCAAAAATTGTAGCGATTTGATGTGTCACTTGGGTCTGTTGTCCATAGGAAATGATAGATTTTGGTTAATTTTCAATTTGGTTAATGTTTTTGGTTAATCAAAAATGGCAAATATTATAGGCTTAATTATAGGCCAAATACTGAACATTGACTTTGGAATCAGGTAGGTTACACAGTTTGTTCTCTTTTCCTCCCCTACCACCTTCTGTCACTAGCTAGATGCTTTTGAATTTAACATTAAATTCATATGTTGCAGTAGAAGTAGAAGTGAAAGGAAACTAGCCTATTTGGAATATTCTGTAGACCTGCTGTTCCTTTTATGAGAACAATTTAACTGACTGAACAAGTTTTCATTAGGCTATTGAATGCTAAAAAAGTGAATGCTATATACTTAATTTACCATTAACTAGATTAGAGTGGTTCTATTGTCATCTAAATGCAGTGTTTTGTTGGCTGTTCAAAGCATTTCACGTTCATCACTCATGGTGTAGGCCTATGTCTGGAGTGATCGCTGTCCCTTTAAATGTCTGGGACTTTCAATTATGTTTAACTTTTGTTGCTGTTTTTGTTGATAGACGGCGCCGTCTTTGATTCAGTTTTCCTACCATTTTAATAAATGACACACACAATTGCATGGTTAAAGTAAGGAATTGTTTTTACAAATTTTCTTGCAATTCCCACATAACATACTAGGTTACATAAAAAAAAAAAAATCTGTCGGTTACTGTCTAGTTCGAACTTCGTTAACAGTGTTGTAAGGTAACGGAGTACAAATACTTCGTTACTGTACTTAAGTAGAAATTTCACGTATCTGTACTTTACTTCGCTATTTAAATTTATGTCAACTTTCACTTTTACTCCACTACATTTCCTAGATAAAATGTATACTTTTCCTCCGTTATATTTCCACTAAGCATCTTCATTACTCGTTACTAAAACATAAAATTAGAAGAAATGTGTGCGACTGCATTATGCACGCTCCGCACGCTCTATTTAAGCGCTTGTTTGTTGCTAAAGGAGGAGGACGCACAACTGAAACCGCCATGGAAGCACGAGCACCTACTGGAGGACCTCCCGTTATCATAGACGACCACCCCGACGATAGCGGTGAACTCGGTGAACAGGGTAGTGGTGAAGATAACGTCCATACACCTGTGGCCGTATTTGCAAGAAATTTTTCTGTACATTGGCAGCTTTCTGTGAAGCTGAACACTCCGCTACCTGCCTCAGCGGCCTGTGAAAGGCTATTTAGCATTGCAGGACTTGTCTTCAGTCCAAGAAGAGTAAGACTGAATCAGGCCCGGGGTGGGTAATCAGGAGAATTCCCGGTGGGCCGCTTCACTTTTGGGCTGGTCGAGGAAAAAAATATTGACATTTGTCACGTTAGTCTATCTTTTCAGTAGGACACGCTCCGCATTCTGTGCATGACACCAATGCAATGCCTCTGCATGGGTTGTAGCCTACGTGAGGGAGTTCTCCCCTCCCAAAAAGAGTTGGTTGGGTCCATATAGGCCAGGAGAGACTGAGCAGCAGATCAACCAGTCGACCACTGAAAATGATGAGCCCGAAATGAGTGATGAGGAGGCCATGACTACAGGGACAAGTAGAGAGGATAAATTAAAGTTATTTAATGTAAGAAAGAGCAATTCTTACAAATGTTTTGAATTTCCCCTGGGGATCAATAAAGTATCTATCTATCTATCTATCTATCTATCAATTACCCTACATGATAAATATGCCTTGTTTGCTCAGAAGCGGGTGTAGTAAAGGAGTAGGCTAAATCACCAAACAACAATATAGCCTACCCATGCAAAAAACATGTAGCCTAAATATTAGTTCAATATGCCTCTTTGTGGAAGCGTGGGATAGGCTACATTTCAAAGGCTTTCTTTCTTTCTTTCTGTTTTTGTTAACTTGTGGAATAGTGGAATATTTTTTGTTAACTTTTCAGTTGAAGTGAATTATTATATAACCTTTACACATTTGTTAAACCATGGTACTATTAAAAACTACAGGACAGTAAGAGCTAAAATGCTGCTTCATTTATCCAATTCCCACCACTATGGAAAATGTTGGCCGGTCTTGGGCCTGAAACTCCCGGGCACTGAATTCTGTCGACTTTGAAAACCAGCTTCTTTTGAAGATGAACAGACACCTTTTCAGTTTCATCTATGACTGGCATATTAGTAGCTGCTGGACATAGGTGGCCTGAGTGTGTGTGGGTGTGTGAGAGTGAGACCTGGGGAGTAAGCCCTAGAAATGCTCATACCTGTACCACATGACCAAAATGTTCTCCCTACCAGCAGGTCATTTTTTTTTTAAAATAAATAAGTTATTTATTTTTCATTTTTACATGAAGTTCATACAAAAGTGGCATTTCTGTTTCTGTTTTTTTCTTTTATGTCATAACAATTTTAGCAAAAATGACCTTAATTATGCAGGTTGAGAGTCGTTCTGATGGTTCTACAACACTTTTTGGGTCGTTTGATGGGTGCTTCGTCTCCCCCTAGTGCTTCTCCGCGGAAAAACCGAATATGCAACTTTCTGGTCCCATCCAGAACAAATCCGGATGTGACTCAGCGGAAGTATCCAATCGTGCCTCGAAAATGTAGTCAGATTGTAGTTTCTAAGAAGACTGCAAAACGGACTCCAACTTGGCTTTGTTGCTGTTGAAATTGTAAGTAACCTACCCTTGGGTGAACTTCGTTTTTGTAATGTGGTTTGATAGTCTCTTGAACAATGTGTTTGCTCGACCGTTTTATTGTGAGCCCTGTATGTGTTTAGCTTGGTTTCTTGATGGCTAGCTCGCTAGGTAGTGGGGGTTTAGCGTAGCAGTCACTTGCTACCGAAGCTGCAGGGGGAGCTATGTCGTGAAAAATGCGAGCCCAAATCAGGCGAAAATCCAGAAACAGCGAAGGAATAACCAGACCTGCATAGGGTTTCTTTAAATCTAAGTCCCCTTCTCCTGTGCTGTTCCTCCTCATTTACTGACCACCAAAACCAAACCCATCATTTATCACTGAGATGTCAAATCTATTCACAACTTTCTGCACATCCTCTGCTAAATGTTTTATTTTTAGTGATATGAACATCCATGTTGACACCCCCTCCTCCCCTTTTGCAGCTGAATTTCTTCAACTACTGGACTGTTTTAATTTAAAACAACTTGTTGATGTCGCCACGCACACCAGGGGACACACCTTGAACCTGGTCATTACAAACTCTGCCCCTCTCACCAACCTGCAGGTGTATGGGTAAAAGTGAACAAACCGGTTCGTAAGCAGGTAAAAGTGTGGCCTGAGGGAGCCTCCGATGCTCTCCAAGACTGCTTTGACACAACAGACTGGGAAATGTTTAAGCAGGCAGCCACTTACAACAACCGGACAGACATAGAGGAGTATACAGACACTGTAACCTCTTACATCACCAAGTGCATCGATGATGTGACCCACACAAAAGACATCATCACTCGGGCTAACTGGAAGCCATGGCTGACAGGGGATGTCCTCAGGTTGCTGAGGGCCAGAGACAAAGCCTACAGAGCTGGGGATGAAGCTGGCATGAGAACAGCGAGAGCCAACCTGTCCCGTGGAATCAAGGAAGCAAAAAAGGAATACACTCACAAGATAAGATAACCACCCACTTCAAAGACAGCAGGAACGCACAAAGCCTATGGCAGGGCATTCAGGCCCTCACGGACTACAAGCCCGCGCCACAGAGCTGTGAGAGCAACATCCCTCTGCTCAACAACCTGAACCGCTTTTTGCTCGCTTTGAAGCACAAAACAGCACCTGCCCACAGAAAACCCATCCCCCTCTACATGAGCAGCCCCTGTGCCTCTCTGCCGACAGCGTGAAGAGGACACTTGCTGCTATCAACACCCGTAAAGGCAACAGGTCCAGACAACATCCCAGGTCGTAGGCGGCTGAAGGACTGCGCAGGGGAGCTTAAGGATGTCTTCACAGACATCTTTAACACTTCCCTGAAGCAAGCCATCGTCCCATCATGTTTCAAAGCTGCCACCATCATACCTGTGCCGAAAACTGCTCCATCCTGCTTCAATGACTACCGCCCTGTGGCACTGACACCCATCATCATGAAGTGCTTTGAGCGGCTTGTCATGTCACATATCAAATCCATTCTCCCCCCCCCTGGACCCCTTCCAGTTTGCATACCGAGCCAAGCGGTCTACAGAGGATGCAATCTGCTCTGCCCTCCACCCAGCCCTCACCCACCTGGAAAAAAAAGACTCATATGTGAGATTGCTGTTTATAGACTTCAGTTCTGCATTCAACACCATAATACCACAACAACTCATCTGCAAACTTGACAAACTGGGACTCAGTACCTACCTCTGCAACTGGCTACTGGACGCCCTCTGTCAGAGGCCCCAAGTAGTACGTGTTGGCAACAATACCTCAAGCAGCATCACACTGAGCACAGGGGCCCCCTGGCTGCGTGCTCAGTCCGCTGTTCTTCACCCTGCTGACGATGACTGCACTGCAACCTACAGCAACAATCACATAGTGAAATTTGCTGACGACACAACTCTGGTGGGTCTCATCACCAAGGGCAACGAGACTCAATACAGGTTGGAGGTCGACCATCTGACCACGTGGTGCAGGGACAACAACCTCCTGCTGAACGTGAGCAAGACCAAAGAGATTGTTGTTGACTTCCGGAAGGTCACACCCAACACCTGCCACTGACCATCGACGGTGCTGTGGTGGGAGAGAGCGAGCAGCACCAAATTCCTGGGGTGCACATCAGTGAAGACCTCTCCTGGACCACCAACACTGCATCACTGGCTTAAGAGAGCTCAGCGCCGCCTGTACTTCCTGCGGAAACTCAGGCGAGCAAGTGCTCCACCAGCCATCATGACCACATTCTACCGAGGCACCATTGAGAGCATCCTCTCCAGCTGTATCGCTGTGTGGGGCGGAAGCTGCACTGAATACAACAGAAAAGCCCTGCAGCGCATAGTGAACACAGCTGGAAGGATTATTGGTGCTTCACTCCCCTCCCTGAAGGACATTTACACCACCCACCTCACCCAAAGGCGACCAAAATTGTGAGTGATGCAAGTCACCCGCTCACAATCTGTTTGATCTACTGCCCTCTGGGAAGAGGTACAGAAGCCTGCGCCTCCCAAGACTACCAGACTCACCAACAGCTTCATACACCAAGCTGTAAGGATGCTGAACTCTCCCTCCTCTCCTCCCCCCTCCACCCTCAGCTACATAACATCCTGGACATTGGACCCACAATGGCCGCCTGCACTACTCCACTTGCACACTTGTACACTTTACAACTTGTTGTTGTTGTCCTGAAAACACAACACTTCTGCTGCTCTTACATAACTTGCACCACTATGCCACTTTCTTTCTTACTTAGGTCAAACAGAACTACCCAGGCCTTTTATTGGCCTGACTTTGCACTAGTATTTTATTGACTGTCTATGCACAATTTCAACCAAATTTTGCTGCTCTTATTTTTTCATTATTATATGTGCCCTCTTATTTACTTACTTTTTTTTTTTACTTGAATGTTATGTTTGTCTGTGGACTTAAATTGGTAAAATATGTCTTGTCTTCACCGTGGGATAGTGAGAAACGTAATTTCAATCTCTTTGTATGTCTGGAACATGTGAAGAAATTGACAGTAAAGCTGACTTTGACTTTGATGACCTAGGTGTGTCTGATCACAAGGCCATTTCTATGGATCTGCAATCCCCATCCAGCCTCTCCAAGCCTAAAAAAACATAAACCCAGAACTCTTGGCAGCAGACTTTCAACATCTTTCCACACACTTTTCATCAGCCGACGAAGTAGTGGACTACTACAACAGCCATCTGAGCAGCCTCCTGGACCTCCATGCCCCTGTTAAAACCAGAACAGTCACCTTCACCCGCTCAGCTCCCTGGTTCACAGATGGGCTTCGTAAGATGAAGGCAGCAGGACGGGTCCTTGAGTAGCGCTATAAAGCCTCTGGCCTCACTGTCCACAAATAAATTTACCAGGAGCAACAACAAAAATATGCACAGTCCCTCAAAGATGCAAGGGCACAATTTTACTCCGATGCCATCATGGACATTCCAAGCAGCTTTTTTCCACTGTCAATCACCTACTCAAACCAAACCCCCCCCCCCCCCACACACACACACACACACACACTTACTGCCACTACAGAAGAGCAGTGCAATAAATTCATGGATTTATCTGGTCCTCCCACCCTAACTGTTTCTCGAACGTATGCTGTCTCGCAACCCCTAAACTGCTTTCCTGAGGTTTCATCAGAAGAGGTGCAGAACATCATCAGGAAGATAAAATCCTCCACCTGTCCCCTCTCCCAACCTCCCTGGTAAAAACCCATATCACCGCACCCCACCGCTGTTATCAATCATTCCCTCCAAACTGGTCACGTTCCCCCTGCCTGAAAAAATGCCATAATCAGACCATTGCTCAAAAAAACGCACTCTTGATCCGGAAGTCCTAGCCAACTACAGGCCCATCTCCAATCTCCCTTTCATATCAAAAGTACTTGAGAAAGCAGTTGCCACCCAGCTTCAGGAGCAGATGGGTC
Source organism: Alosa alosa (assembly GCF_017589495.1). Lineage (NCBI taxonomy): Eukaryota > Metazoa > Chordata > Actinopteri > Clupeiformes > Clupeidae > Alosa > Alosa alosa. Next base: position 13,377,144 of record NC_063193.1, on the reverse strand, counting down.
TTTTAGTTATTTAAATATCTTCACAGGGCAGCATTGCATCTTATTGGTTCTCTCAGTCGTCCAATCAGCGACGGCAGGAGGTGGGACATGGATTATTAAAAAAAATTCTCAGGACTCGGGAGACATCATCACGCTTTCATTGAGAGATCGTTGCAGTTAAGGTAATGTTATGTTTTATGTTGAACTATATTAGATTATTAGATTAAAATGTCAAGATAATGAAGTAAAGCTTGTTTTTCTGTCAAGCTGTTATTTAACTAGCTAGCTAACTAATGTAAGTAAGCTAACTCGTAACATTAGCTAGCTAGCTCTAAGAAAGGATAATAGCTAATGTTATCTTATATTCTATTAATTACCTTAGCCTGATGGATTATATAACTCTTACTGGCTATGATAGCAAGTTACGCTGCTCTCATCACACCTTATGTTACTTGCAACATTAGCTAGCTAGCTCTAAGAAAGGATAATAGCTAATGTTAGCTTATATTCTATTAATTACCTTAGCCTGATGGAATGTAGTGCTATAACTTTTACTGGCTATGATAGCAAGTTATGCTGCTGTCATTGCACCTTATGTTTGAGGGACTTTTTTGCTGTGGTATTGTTGCTGCTCCCAGTGGATCATGTCATAGCTACATGCAACAAAATGTTTGGCTGCTCTTAGTGCATTTTTGGTGCATATATTCTAATACTGGTTTTAGAGCACCATGTCATATTCAAGTGCAATATTCATTTGCTGCTCTAAGGACATTTTTGCAGCATAAATTCTAATACTGCTCTCAGGGCACCTTACCCTATCTCCATTCAACATCCATTGGCTAGTCTTAGGGCACTTTCTAATGCTGCTCTGAGGGCACCTTATATGAACGCAACCAGAACTGGCTGCTCTAAGGGTATTTTGCTGCATCCTTACTCACACATATTCTAATACTGTTCTCAGGGCACCTTGTAGTATCTGCATGAAACATGAATTGGCTGCTCTAAGGGCATTTTTGCAGCATACATTCTAATACTGCTCTCAGGGCACCTTACCCTATCTCCATGCAACATTTGTTGGCTGTTTTTACAGCATTTTTGGTTCGCCTCAGGTATGTAAGTATTATAGTCATAGGTAGTCATAAGTATCCCATTTACTGCTTCAGGATAAATACATGTTGTTAATTTTTGTCTTTTGTCTTTGCCTGTTTAGGGAAACTTAACCAAGCCAAATGAACAGTAAATTATTCATACTATTTTTTCCTAATCTATGTTAGACATTTGCATCATCTGCATACATAATGATATTGTTTGCATAATTTGCATATTTACATCTGACCAGGTAGAGCACATACCGGTAATTTTTTAGTTGGTATTTTTAGTACAATCATACACATGGGCAACATAAGTTCCTGGGCCAGATGCAGCCCTTGGAGTGTTTCAATTTGGCCCCCAGGCACTTATGTAATAGGCCCAAAAATCAGTGAAATACTGAGAAATGCTGGGTCCTGTAACATGAAACATTATTGGCATGGCATTCAACACAATTAGGCTATGTATAAATTGTACAATATGTGGCCCCTGACTTGCCTCATCATAGTACATGTGGCTAAAACTGTTGTTTTTATGGTCTAGCTGCCCGTTTCAAGCTGGTGTGACACTTGAGACAGAACGCTGTAAGGAAGTTAGACTACGTATTTTGATATTTCTCAACCAAACATTAACAAATCGGCAAAAAAGTTGCTAGTCTATAAAATGTGAATTTTAGTAGCCAGAGATTACAAAAAGCAGAAAAAAACTCGCTGTCGCTGAATTGCCAACACTACTTTAAAGTAGTTTTGTATGCTATATGTACTAGTTGATTGGATTAAATTTGTGCCATTACCCTAAGTAAAGTTAACTATTTTGGGACTTCATTTCTTTACCTATGCAGACTTAGAAACACTGAAGTCCCAAGGACTTAGTAGTGAAGATGGCCTTGGGACTGTTGGCCCGTTCAAAATCTTTCTGGGCAGTTTGGAGGCCCTTTTAGGCCCATTTGAACTTCCCGATGAGGTAATTTTCTATTTATTTTCAAAATCAAAATTGTGCTGGTTTTGCTTTTGTTTATTTGTTACTTCTTCGAATTGTGGATGCTATTTCGCGATAATCCTTGGGTAACCCATACCTTTATAATTCTCTCTCTCTCACACACACACACACACATACATCAAATATAGATCCTCTTCCCCTTCTAGACTATATAACTGTCAGCCTTTCACTTCAACTTGACTCTATTGTGATTTATTGTAGTTTTTATTTTTGTTTATTTATTACTTCTTCAGGTAATGGATGCCCTATTTCAAATAATCAGCAGGGTAACCCATACCTTTATAATACTCTCTCTCACACACACACACACACACACACACATATACATACATCAAATATAGATATAACATGATTTAATGACTTGAACCATTTCTCTCCCTCGCTTAGGGCCAGCCTGGGACAGAGGCAATTAATAGCCAGGCTATGCGCCTGATTTTGGAGGGCAGCTCCAGGGCCAGGAGCACTTATTTTTTAAAAGTAAGAGTTATGTAAATGTATAAGGCTATTGTTCAGTGCTACAGAATACATTAGTTTTCAAATTTATTTATGTTTGTTCATGAATGTTTTCTTTATTTCCTGTCAGAAAAACATTCTTAATGGAGCCAGGGCCGTCTTCGGGCCCTACTTGGTGGGAGAGTACCACTGGACCCTCTTTGTAGGATACTGTAGTGTTGATGATACCCAGCTTGTTCTGGTTATCAGATTCTTGTAGGTTACCGCTCTGTAATTCTTCTGTGGTAGTATGGTAATAAAATCACATTAAAGATTGCTCAGGTTTCACATATCTCCAAGTAATTGTGTTGATTTGACACTGACTACCATAGACTATAATGGAAAATTGGTTTCTGTTTATACAGTATATGAGACGGTTGGGTCTTATCTCCAGGTCTTATGAAATCTAAAAATAAATCAAATCAATATTTCATGAAATAGGCAATAGGCTTCTTGTAAAGGTATTACTAGTAATTGTAAAGTACTTTACTAGTAATTAGAATGGTATTTCAGTGCACTTAACTTCTAACTTTTGGGAGTTGACAGTTCTCTTTTGGATATATAATAACAATGAGATATTCTGTAGCCTACTGATTATCAGTTTGTCATGTTTAGACCTTGTATGTGTGTTGCACAACACATGTTGCACTTGGCGATCATGGTGGGGATTGATATGGTAGTGGATCATGATGGTCATAGAAGAAGTGAAGGAGCAGTACCCCCCAATTATGGTGGGGTAATTCACACTTTGTATAGTATCCCCCAGTACCCCCTGTAATTCTAACTATGGATGAGCCCCCAACTGGGCAAATCAGTTAGCAAAATCTTCCCCCAGTATCCCACCTCTTATTCCCACATGAAGTGTTGTGAATGATATTTTCACTGGAAAAAATGTTTTCCCCATGCGCATGAATGCACCGTATGTCATTGTATCATGTTGTAATGTAGGCCTATTGTATCACTAAAGTAATTTGGAGTTGAATGAGGCCTACCAAACTGACAACAGTTGAAGTTCATGAAAAGGCAATCCACAGTAGGGGTGAACGATTATGGAAAATAATCTAATTGCGATTTTTCTCACCAATATTGCAATTGCGATGCGATTATTTTTAAGCTCTTTATCTTCTGTCTTATTCAACAAAGACAAGCAATATATCATTCTATAGTATGACCAACACAAAATTAGATAGGTTAAACATAAACTGTTCTTTCCTGGAGCCCAGGCCTATGTTATGATGGCATTAGGTCATTGAATAAGGTTGAAGAATGAAATATTTTTTATTTAACTATTTTAATCACATTAGTAGGCCTATATTTGTTGAACTTCCAGCCTCGTAAACATTTAATGATTCTTATACGTTTCTATGTTGTTTCTATTTCATGTAGATATGATCTTCTTTCGTTAGTTAACAGTCAGGTCTACATGCAGTGGCACTGACACAGCTTCTCCTTGTCCTGTGCTCTCCATACACGCGCGCACACACACAGACCCGCTCCTCTCCTCTGTAGGCTACTTGCACGTGAATCGGAACAAACTAGATTGTTGCAGCGCAAATAAATGCGGCCGAATTACCGTTCAGCTCGGTGTTAACTAAAGGTTAGCGTCATCAACACCGCAGCGCAATACGCATGCATGCAAATTAACTAGTTTGTTGCTTCCCTAACTTCTAGCTGCAGTGTAGCCTATATCCTTAGCAATAAGTAGATATGCAGCATTGGTTCTTGAACAGGGATGTGGTGGAGACTAAACACAAATAAAAACAGTTTCCACTTCTGAAATTTCAAAATCCAGTTTATCCATCTCTTATTTACGGTGGCGCATTGCATTCACATAATAATAATAAAAAAATCTGTTTTAATGAACAGGTATGATAAGCGATCAGATTCCAAAAATAATTCCGTGGAAATGCATGGATTCCAGTTGCTGCTACTGGAAGAAACTGGAATCCATGCATTTCCACTGAATTATTTTTTGGAATCTGATCCCTTATCATAACTGTTCATTCTTACTCGCCGTCGACTTATCGTGACTAAATTCAAGATGGCTGCAAACGCTAAACTTCGCGGAAGATACTGTCTGTATAAATCGCCTTGTAAGTAAACTACCAGTGCTTTTTCAAAGTTCTCAGTGTCTCGTTTTAAATGTCAGGGCCCTCGGAAGTCTACCAATGAAGTGTGGAGATACATTAAGCCTCGTAAATGGTGTAAAACAGTGATTTATTTGCATGGCTAGCCCGATGCAAAAGCACCACCATTGAAAAAGCTGTTGGTAGCATCAGCTAACTAGCGCCAGATTTTGGAGTGCAGGGGACAAGCCGAGATGGGCTATGAGACATACATTCACACTCGGTATCATGTTTCAACACACTTTAGGTCAATATCACACAGGAATTCTCCTTTAAACAAACATCAAAGGAAATAACTGAGATGTACTGTACTCTGTTGGTCTGCTTAGGTTTACAGTGAATCCTAAGTAAAGGCTTTTGGTTCAGACTTTCTCTTAGGAAGCTTGTTAGGCCTTAGCTGGATTGACCATGTCAATGGCATATGGCAGAATTGGAAATGACTTATCATAGGCTATTATCTCGTAATTATGAGATCTGTTTCGACCTCACTCTGACCGTCACTACGGTCTAAAAAAGGAATGATCACCTTCGTTCTGATCACCGAGACCATATGTCAACAAAGTCATGCCCATGACCTCCGGAAGCAGAACAACTCGAGCTTGTAAATAGCGGAGATTGCTCCCGGTTCAGTCTCTCACCTTGATCGCCTCATCTGAGACCTGTGAGACGTGAGTACGTACTTTCACTGCTTTCTTGCTTTTGACTGCGTTTGTTAGTCTGCATGTGGCAGTAACCTGTGTTTTTTTCAGGAAACTTTGTTTAACTTTGTTTAACTTGTTGACGCCTTTCCTGAGTTCACCCCATACACGCGGCGCGAGGGGCTAGTGTGAGCCTGCTGCCTCATGCGTTCACAAGACTGCTGCGGGCCACCGCTTCGGTGTTATTTTCCCTTTTGTGTGTGCCAGGTTTCCGGGTTGTTTTTTGTTAACTACTGTGTACCTTATATGGCTGTTAGCGGCTAGTGGGGCTTGGTGTGAGTCTGCTGGGTGCGTTCGCGCACCGGCGTGGGCCACCGTTATTATTTCTGTTTACTGCTCTGGCAGCCGGAACCTGTGTGGGCCTGATCAGTGCATATGTGCTCGGCCACTTATGCGCTACTGTTACTGTGTGCTTCTTGATAGTTTTGTTGTTGTGTGCTAGGCTACTTGAAAAGGTAAGTTTAGCTGTTTGTGCCTGCTAGGTGCAGTCTTGCACGAGGTGCGGGCTGCTGTGTGTCTCTTTGCCAGTCTGTCCACTAGTGTACGTCAGCGCGTGCGTTCACGCACTGGTGACCGCCTTCTTTGTACATCTGTTTTATACCCCGTCGCCGCTGTCCGCAGCTAGCTGGGCCAGTGTGAGCCTGCTAAGCGTGTCCACACGCTGCTTCAGGCCACCCGTGTACGGGTATTACACCACTGGTGTATCTCTTTTACGGGCTGCTGCTTGCAGACCCAGTGCATTGAATGGCCAAGGTAAGTGCCTTATTGTATTGTATTGCATTGTGTTTTTCTGTGGTAGGCTATGGCGGCACACTACTGCAGAGTCTGCAGGGCCACGATGGCCCCCAATGACGGGCATAGAGAGTGTCCCGCTTGCCTTGGGGCCGCCCACCTCCTGGAGGATGTCGATAGCCCCTGCAGCGCAGCCTGTGACCTTCCTAGGGAGGAACGGCTCCGCCGGGCTGACCAGGCATGTGGACACGTGCGTGAGGGCGCTCACCCGACCGACCGTCTCACTCTCATAGGCATGGCCGTAAGCATACGCACAAGCGTAAATGGGACCAGCAACATGAGTCCCCTTCCAAGCATGGTCAGGTGGAGGTCCCTGGACCTGCTAAACGCCCGGCTGCAGCTGCCGTGACCGAGAGTGGTGGCACAGAGTCGCTTCCAGATTCTCTCAGGCTCTGGCTCTGGACAGGGCACGGCACGTCATCCTTTTCTCTGCCCCCTGGCCAGGAAGGTCTCTCCTCATCCAGGCCTGAGAGCCATGGTGCGGATGTTGATCTGGGTGATGTGGATGTGCTGTCACTCCATGCCCCTCGCTCTACGATTGATGACGTAAGCGGGGACGGCCTCCTGGATGAGCTACATTCAGACATGGTGGAGCCAACTGATGAATCCACGGTGCCGGGGGAGGTCCCTGTCGGCTCCTTGATGTCACAGGTGTTAAGTGCCTCCAAGATCCTGGGTCTTCAGGCCCCTATGCCAGACATGGCTTCCCTTGGGGGCGTCTGGGAAAGCGTCTCGCACAATAGCCCACCACCCTGTATACCCGTGGCAGAGGATTACACAAAGGTGCTGCGGACGGCATGGGGTAAGTCGCTACAGCGCCCCCAATTCAATCCAGGTTGCCGTCAGCTGGCAAAGGCTGCCTATCCGGCCGACTCAGGGCTCGGGGATATGCCACCGGTCGAGCAGTCTATCGCCGCCTGGACTTCCCTGGGGCCTGCCAATGAATCTCCCAATCCACGCTGCCCGCGTAGGGAGTGTGCCAAGACGTACCGTCTCATCACTCACTGCTTTGACGCAGCATCAGCCCGTATGGGCAACGCCCTGGCTATCACTCTGGCGGCTCTGCAAAAACGATGAGCCCGAGGACCATGATGCAAGGGCCCTGGTGGATGCCGCGACTGTCAGCCCACTCCCAGCTGGCGTGTGATGTGGGGAGTGCTATGGCCTCTGGCGGTGCTGTGCCGTGACAGGTGTGGCTTGCCCAAACCTCTCTCCCTGATGCCATCAGGACAGACCTGTTAGGTCTCCCCGTGGTGCCTGGGCATGTGTTCCATCCAGACTCCCAGGGGGTGCTGGACAGAGCGGAACAGGCTGGCGCTTCTAGAGAAACTGGTCAGCGTGTGTGCCACAGGCGGGCTCCGGTTCCCCACAGGGCAGCATCAGGTAAGTATGGGCGGTGGCAGCCCACCCGAACACCACAGGTAAGTATCAACTATGCTGCCCCCGCGGACCGGGCTTTAAGTGCACCAGACCAGAGCTCAGCCCCAACTCCCTGGCCCAGAGGACAGCGAAGACCTCAACGGGGCGCAGGCAGAGGTGCAAGCCGCGGTGGCGGTTCTGCCTGGGAAGGGCTGCCCGTTGATTGCCCTTCCCAGCTGTCCAGGACCTCCTGGGAAGGGATTGTGCCAGACTCTTGGGTTGTGGCTACGGTGACCAGGACGACTGGCTAATTTGTGCCCCATCTCAGGTGCAGGTGGTGCACGACACCGAAGCAGTTCTGACCCATATCCAGGCCCTGGGTTTCACGGTCAACTGGAAAAAAAGCATTTTGCAGCCCCGCCAGCAGGCGGATTTCCTTGGTGTCCTCCTCAACTTGGTCAGCATGACGGCGTCTCTCACTCCACGGAGGGCAGACAGCTTGACCGAGGCTCTGACAGGCTTTCGGCTGGGCAGACTGGTCACAGCCCACAAAGTCCAGAGGCTGTTGGGCTTAATGGCCGCGGCAGCTGCGGTACTGCCATTGGGCCTGCTGAAGGCACGCCCCCTGCAGTGTTGGTTCAATGCCTTTCTGGCCCGTACACAGTCGTTGAGGAGGAAACACACTCAACTTTTTGTCTGTTATGGAGCGGCGAAGCAGGGGCTACCGCTTTCCAAACAGCGACTGTCACATTGGCTGGTTGAGGTTATTTCTCATGCCTACCGGGCTCGGGGAATGCCAGTCCCTTCGGGTACAAGGGCTCACTCCACCAGGAGTATGGTTACGTCTTGGGCTGCCCTTAAGGGGGTACCAGCAAGCGATATCTGTGCAGCGGCTTCATGGGTGCCGAGCGAGGTTTTAATGGTTAGCATAGAGCTCCTCGCGACTTTTTTGGTATGTGTCATCCCTTTTTTAGACCGTAGTGACGGTCAGAGTGAGGTCGAAACAGATCGTAAGTGACGCATGTAACTATGGATCTGTGAGACCGAGGGATGACCGTCACTATCCTTGTCGCTCGGACCATCCTGAGTAGGAGACTGAACCGGGAGCAATTTCCGCTATTTACAAGCTCGAGTCGTTCTGCTTCCAGAGGTCATGGGCATGACTTTGTTGACATATGGTCTCGGTGATAGGCAGAACGAAGGTGATCATTCCTTTTTTAGACCGTAGTGACGGTCATCCCTCGGTCTCAAAGATCCATAGTTACATGCATAACTTACGATACTGTCTCGTAATTACGAGAAAATTATCTCATAATTACGAGATTTTATTTTTATTTTGTGAATGCAATGCGCCACCGTACTTATTAGAGTTTATCCACCTCTCAAAAGAGTTTATTCACCAATACAACTGTTAACATTTAAAAATCTCACTGTATTATCCACAATAACAATATGTACACACATCAACACTCTATGAACCACTTAATGCCACTTGTATTTTTTTTTCTAAAAATCTGATACCGCATGGCGCAGTCCACCTTACCGTGATCACAGAATTCATAGTTTACCCACATCTGATTTTACCACTACATGTACATTCCTGGTCTTGAAATATTCACAGGAATCCATAGGAATAAAATATTCATGTTGTTTTTATACAATATTAGTTGTACAGATGTGTAGTCCATCTTATACATAGGCTACCCATGAAGCCAACAAAGAAAATGCAAAAATAGAGACTTTGGTGTAATTATTCCATTTTGTGTAGTCATTCTACATCAGAACCTAACATAGGCTACAATCCAAATAGTCTACAAGAAACCTCAGAAATGCATACTTCTATTGTCAGTAGTGCTGGGCGGTATGACCAAAAATGTATATCACAGTATTTTTTTAAATTCTTACGGTTTTACGGTATATGACGGTATTTTTTCCCCATGCATAATCAGATGTTCACAACATTTTCTACAGGTTGAGAGAGGATTTGCTGCAGTACATTGACTAAGGATGGTCTATTTTACTGTCATGATGTAGAATAAATCCACACTAGTGGTAATGCAGTTTTGCATGGCCCCAGAAAATGATGCTGTTTACAAAGAGCCACTCATGATTCTAATGCATCAGAATGCAAAGACAATTGCAGTCAAAATACAGAACTTTTACTGTGCAAATTTCACAAACATCTTGTATAAAACCAATACAAAAAGTAGTGCAACTTGCAATAATGATACTTTTTTGAAAATTATACACCCTTTGAAGTAGGCAGTGCAATGTTGGGAGGGAAAGCCTAGAAATAGACCTCTCCGGAATAAGTCCCACCTCCGAAACATCTGGATCCACCCAACTTCCGGTTGTCGAATGTCTATGGGAAATAACATGGTGTTTTGAAAAATCGTACCTGTCAAACTCTGTAGGTGGCAAAGTAGAAAAAGCTGGTGGGCTGATTGGCCTACATACTTCTGCCATCTGCTTTCCACTGGATTTTTTGATTGTCGGTGCCGTTAAAGTAGTAAACGATTATTAATGCTAACCGGGAGCTAGTTCCGATGTACGCGGGCGGAGGAGGGCGTTAGATCTCGCTCACAAACAGTCAAAACCTAACGTGATGGCCATTTTCACGTTTGATTCACACGTGATTTCAGTGGTCTAAAAGTAAATCGTTTGCAAGGTTCAGCCTCTTTTCAACACGACTTAACTTTGGTTTGACTGTGCTGAGAGTTTGTTGGCTGTTATTGAGATTTTTGAAAAAGAAATAAATCGCCGACAAAGACACTAAAGACATGATGACGAGATTTTTTTTTTTCACGAAAAACAGATAATGATAAGCAGACTAGGAATCAGAGGCAGAGTCGTATTGAGTCGATAGCTTTATTTTGCATGACCTTGATCAGAACAGTATTTTCAGAATGTATTAACAACCTATCAAACATGACGATTTCACGCAGGGTTAGTGCCACCTCCGTAGACAGGCTCTGGTGCCACGAACTCCATTTCGGTGAAGACAAACTATGAAACATTGCCGTTGCTGTGCAACCTTATTTCGCAGTCGGGCGTCCCGCGTGCGTTAGCTTAGTGCTTCTTACTGATATATTTCTACTTTAATTGGCACCGACAATCAAAAATCCAGTGGAAACTAGATGGCAGAAGTGTGTAGGCCAATCGCCCACCATTTTTTCTACTTAAGCCACCTACAGATGTTTGACAGGTATGATATTTCAAACGCCATGTTTCCCATAGACATTCGACGCCCGGAAGTTGGGTGGATCCGGATGTTTCGGCGGCGGGACTCATTCCGGAGAGGTCTATGGCCCACCATTTTTTTCTACTTCGCCACCTACAGATGTTTGACAGGTATGATATTTCGAAACGCCATGTTTCCCATAGACATTCGACGCCCGGAAGTTGGGTGGATCCGGATGTTTCGGCGGCGGGACTTATTCCGGAGAGGTCTATGGCCCAACAGGTTATGGGAAGACTTAAAAAGAGAGACTGGCACACTTGCACTCTGGTAACATTTGTGTGGTCCAGTTTAACACAAGTATTTGTACTTCTACTTGAGTATGGGAAGTGAGTACTTTTGCCACCTCTGATTACCTGTGAGATGAAATGTTTGTGCCGCCAACCCCCTTGGATATCGCAAATGCTCCGACTGTCTCTGTACTCCAGTAAACAAAGTCCCCAGTGCACAGGTGAATAGTAAACAGTTGTGAAGTTTTAATCGTCAGCTGAACAAGTAAACGAAGTTACCAGCCAGAGTAGCAGCACAGGGGCATTATGAACTAGAACCAGGGACATGGCAGGTTCGAGCAAGGTAATGAAGAGGTTTATTTTTAACCAAAGTAGCTCTACTGATCAGACCTTTTTTGACACTGTTAGCTGGTCTTCTTGTTTTTCGTTTTTTGCTTCTTCAGTGGTTGGTTGAAGAGTCGGTTGGTGGCGTTGTAAACGCAAAGTATAAATGCGCCAATTGGCGTCACATATTACGGCGTGTCGCAGCCTTTGTGGTTTGAAAATCGCGTTTTGTCTTATCGTGATATTATCGCAAATGCAATACATTGTTCAGCCCTAATCTACAGTAGACCATATTTATAATTGTAGGCTGCATGCTGATGCTATTGGCAGCCTATATTCCCACCCTCTGTTTCCAATGTGCAAACGATTGGATTTTTTCACATTGTTATCACTTGCTGAAAATGAAACGACCTCGATGTAGCCTATGGCACCCAAACTTAAAATCAGGTATAGCTGTGTAATTTCTCTTCAAATTATTTGATAATATAAAATAAATAAATGTATGTGTATGTTGTTAGGGCTGTAACGATATGCAATTTGAAACCGAAATCGCGACACTCATATCCTGTTAGGGCTGTAACGATATGCAATTTGAAACCGAAATCGCGACACTCATATCCACGAACGTGTCGCGGTGTGAAAAGGCAGAACCGCGACACCCTTTCTACGTAGCGCTTTGCAGCTTACGCGGCCGCATAAGTAACACACATCTCCCGCTTTACTCACCGGTAGCCTACATTGTCCCAAAATAAATAAATAAATCATAATTTCGTACCTCTCGTTACTTTCATTGCGTTACCAAACAGTATAGAAGTAAACCCCCTCTCTTTGACACGCTCTCTCCCTCTCTCTCAATGGACATGCGCGACTCGGCCTGCACAATCCAAACAAAACATTCACAATTGTGAAAGCAAGGACCCATAGAAGGCGACTATAGCTAAATTACTATTAAATCTGGTTAGCATCATTAGCATGTTGCACATATTTGTTTAAAACTCTTGCATTCAAGTTGACTGATCCTCCCAATACCAATGTTTCCTGTCCCAAGGAGAACAAGTATTACCTTGAAACCTAAACACACATGGGGAAACTGAACAGTCCAATCAGTAAACTATGTGATAAGCTAGCCAACGATGCTACTTTGTTTACAATATTTCCAGGCTTCAACCAGACAGCTGAATAAAAGAGGTAGTTAATAGAAATAGTAGGCCTAGGCTATAGGCTAATCAGCATAACGTGTGCTGTCATAAATATCAGAAATTCACTACTGTGTCTTTTTATATCAGGATATAAAATAATACAGATATATTATATATATTATATTGTAATCCTCTGGTGTTCCAAGGTGGCTATTGAACCCCCTCAAAAAAAAACAAAAATCGTGATACAAACCGAATCGTGAGGTTGGTGTATCGTTATAGCCCTAACATTTATTGATTGTACACCCATACACAATGATAAGGAAAGGAGCTACAAGGCAGGACTATCTCACACACACCCTCTCTCACAAACACACACACACATATAAACACATACGCACACACTCACATCCACACACACAGACACGCACACACTCACACATACATACACAAGTGTAACTTGATTAATAATGCTTCCACTTACCATTGCACCAGAAATGTAATGTGTATTGGGAAATTGTGTTCTGTCACTGGACTGGAGAATTCCGGTGTGATATTGACCTAAAGTGTGTTGAAACATGATACCGAGTGTGAACGTATGTCTCATAGCTCATCTCGGCTTGTCCTCTGCACTCCGAAATCTGGCGCTAGTTAGCCGATGCTACCAACAGGTTTTCAAAGGGGGTGCCTCGGGCATCGGCCTAGCCATACAAATAAATCACTGTTTTACACCATTTAATAGGCTCAAAGTAGCTCCACACTTCATTGGTAGACTTCCGAGGGCCCTGACATTTAAAACGAGACATTGAGAACTTTGAAAAAGCACTGGTAGTTTATTTACAAGACGATTTATACAGACAGTACCTTCAGGAAGTTTACCGTTCGCCCGCCATCTTGAATTTAGTCCGCGATAAATCGAAAAAGTACTGAATGAACAGGTATGATAAGGGATCAGATTCCAAAAATAATTCAGTGGAAATGCATGGATTCCAGTTGCTTCCAGTAGCAGTAAATGGTGTAAAACTAGGTTGCTAGGTTACGGGGACACTGGCGAGACACGCCGCTCCGTCTGGAATTATGTTTTTATGTAATGTTTGTAATTTTATTTAATGTCATGTCATTTTTTTTTATTGATTTGTGTAGTTAAATGTTTTTTCTCTTCATTTATATTATTTTCAAAAGTTTTTGTGTTATTCTTTGTGTTGCTCTTTTACTGCTTCCATGTCGGCTGATGTCGTTAACGTTCCATTGGGAGCTTCGATATGGCTAGCTGGGCCTCTATCCTTCCATCTATCTGTGAGAGGTGCTGCACTTGGTCGAGGGGATTTCTTGGGACAGCTAGACCAAGGCTAGGCTACTCTCCGAAAGATCTGCTGCAGCCGTGCCAACTGCCTGGGGTCTGGATTGAGCAGACTAACGTTAATTTTACCGTAACGTTGAAGAACTCTCATGGAGCAACAAACTGTCGCTGTCAACAGTCCACCGAGTTGCTGATCTGCAAGATCTCCCCTGATTTCAGACTGCTTCCAATGATCTCAAGACTGCAGCCTATACAAGGCCTAACGTTAAAGTAAAACGTTCAATCCTCTGGGTTGGCTTGAAGACACAGCTATGCGCTATCATTACCATTGGACTGAATTGGACTAAGTTAACACTGACTTTTTCTTTCTTTCATTTTTCTTATTTATTTATTTTATTATTTGTTAATTGTTTGTTTGTTGTCTGTCTTGTATGTCAACCGTTATGTGTCTCGAGTACGCCGCTCCGTCTGGCATCTTTTGTCTTGTCATGTGCATTATTTGTTGTTTTTGTTTGTTTGTTTGTCTTGGTGTCACGGGAACGCTGGCGACTATGCCGCTCCGTCTGGCATTTTTTGCCTTATGTGTTTGTCTAGTGTGTGCTGATTGTTATTATTATTATTTTTTTTACTGTGTTTACTTTGTAAAGCGACCTTGGGTGCTTTAAAAGGCACTATGTAACAAATAAAATGTATTATTATTATTATTATTATTATTATTATTAAAACAGTGATTTATTTGCATGGCTAGGCTGATGCCCGAGGCACCCCCTTTGAAAACCTGTTGGTAGCATCGGCTAACTAGCGCCAGATTTCGGAGTGCAGGGGACAAGCCGAGATGAGCTATGAGACATACATTCACACTCGGTATCATGTTTCAACACACTTTAGGTCAATATCATACCGGAAATTCACCTTTAAGCCCGCCTAACGACTCTATGCACGATGTGATTGTCCCTGTCAAATTTTAAGGGTGCGTCTAGATTTCTAGGCTACCGAATTGTGAGTTTATTCGCTTGAAAATCTCATGGAAAAAGGGCTATAGATAGGCTAACTGTCTACGATGCATCCTAAACACTGGGCTGGTACACTTCTGCTTGCTAAATTAGTCACAGTCCTTGGTGGCCCTGTCAGTGCTTTGTATGTTGCATTAAGACCACAAAACGTCTACACAAAATAAATGTGAGCATCTGAGCTAACATTCATTCCCAAACACCCACTAGACTACTCCCTAGTTTCAGTCTTCAATTTCTTGCATTTCACAAACAAAGGTGTTTCAAGTAAGGAAGAACATGGTTTAGGCTACAAAGGTTAAAAGTTAAGTAACTGATCATACTTCTAAAATGTTTTGCTTGTGTAAAGGGATAGAGTCATTAATGGGATGGTTTGGAGTAATTTCACCCCAGGGCCCTTTGCACCATGACCTCGAGCCTAATGGTGGTACTCCTTCCATCCCTGCACGGGACAGCATGTGTAAGACTGAATACACCTTGAAGATCTACGAGTCTGATAAGCTTCTTGGAATATGGGATGGAAAAGTCTAACAAAAACAATGACTTTTGGGGATTCAGCATCCCAGATTGTATGCTGCAATGCAGTTGGTACTTCTGGGAAACAACCCATCTTCTCCCTACATGTAGGTCATGAGCCTTTTGTCTGTCCTGATGTGGGCATGGATTCTGTTTGACGTTGCCATGCCATCCTTACAAACCTTGTGTAACCATGGCGATGCACAGAGAAGCAATGGCGGCAAATGCTACAGTGAAGCAAGGGGAAGAAGGGCCGGTCAATGAATTTAAGTGTTATGTTGGGGAAAGTAAAATGGATGCCTGCCTTCCTTTGTTCCTTCTGGACACATGATGGTCCAGTGTTGATTAAAAGGATATGTTGGCTGCCTCCTGCATGACCACACATTTTCAGTTAAAATAGGATAGTTTACTGGAAACAAGCACCAGATTGCATCAGACTGTAAATAAGCCAACTAAGATTTACCACTACTTGTAGAGTAATTTAATAATTATGTGATATACCTGCAACATGTAGTATTACATCTGTATTTGTTTACTGTTTGATTAAAGGTACTATGTCAAATCAGACAAAAATGAAAGACAGTTTCCTGGCTTTGAAATGCTGTCTTCTGTTGAATGTGCTGAAAGGATACTGTTTGTACTGGGCACAAGAACAGAGAAATGTTTGTAAACTAGAAAAGAAACTACGGAAAACTCTGGCAAACTGGCTTTGCCATTGTCTCTTTGGCACTGTCTTTTTTGTTTGAATGTCTTGAATGGTCTGGCTGGTTTACACTAGAGTGAGTGACTGTGTGTGTACGTGTGTGTCTTAGCAGTCTTGGGGACTATATTGGTGTCCTCTTTACTCCACTCTCACACGATTCTCAATAGGGACTATTGAGTCTTCACAGTCCCTCCAAAAGCCGATTGGCTGATTTCTCATACAGATTTCATTTCCTATAGTATTCCTATAGCACAAATTATATTGGAAATACTTTAACAAAAACAAGAGTGAAAAATGTGTATACTCTACAATCAATATACATAATAAATATAATGTGATAAAAGTTGTGTGAGGGGAATAGACATAATGTGTCATCTATACGAGTAAACAAATAGATAAAACATATGTATGTGTATGTAGGTGTATATATTATGTAATGCCACATAAACAGAAAAAAAGAATAAAGGTTGAATCAGCAAAGACTGTGAATCTGGGTCAAAGCCCCAGCAGTGCTTTTGATTAATTGATTCTCTTTTTTGTCCCTGACAGCTTCATCGTTTAAAAGGTACTTTCTTAACCCAAACTCTTTATTCCTGTAGTGGCCATCTGTTGCCCAGGGTTCCCCAGGAAAATTCCTCCCCATAAGAGTTAATGGATCTCATTTGTGTTGACCACCACTGCGTTTTACAACTCTGTGATTCATTGCTCAGTAGTTGACATGTTAGAGAACCAACTGAGTCAGACACAGCTTTCCCCCTGGATTTACCACCAAACTTTCCCTCAGCAATACCCAGCCAGTCTCACTAAGCGTCATCTCTGCCTAATCCTCCTACATTTACAACTTGTCTTTATTTTCTATTGAATGGTAAGTTTGTACTTGAACTATTCCCTTCCATTCTTTTTTTACCTCCTTGGTTTGTTAAAAGACTGTCCATGCAGAAGTGAATCAATATGCTCACACAGTCCCATTTGTCTTTACAGTTTACAGCGCTGCTCTGCACAACTCTGTAAAACTCATGTCATGATCACCCAGCTCTGCTCCACTCAGCACATACTTGCATGTCCCTTTGTGCTGGGGCCACACCAGGAGCCAACGGGAGAGCAAGGTTAGGGCATTCTCCAGACATTCATTAGGTTAGTATGTGGTCACAGTGGTGTGTGGGCTATTGTTGGAGCCCAGAGAAGTCATGGATTCTGCTTTGTGGGGGATTTCTGTGTGGGTACAGATGTCTTAGGGGGCAGGGTGTTTAGGGTGCACAGAAGTTATACAAACTGGGCTGGTGTTTAAATGATAGTGATACATGTTTTTTACTCATTTGTTTTTTGCTCATTTCTGCATAATGCACTGCATAGTATAGTATAGTATAATATAATAGTTTTCCCTGCTGTAAGGCACTAGATATAATTATACCTTTTTTCTTTTTTACAAAAAAAAAAAAAAAAAAAACTGGTTGCTTTCATCAAACCTCTGTTGCTAGATGTCCATCTGCAGTGCCATTCTGTGGGACCGGGCAGTTGTTGAATACTAATGGAGGGTTTTGTCTTACACATCGGTGTACGTTAGGCATTAGTAATGTCACTGCATTCGTAAGGCCTCCTTACGCACATGCACACGTGTGTTTAATGGGGCGAGCCAAGAACTAATTCTCTCTCAGCACAAGGGAAGTGTAGACTAAGGAGCTTTTCCTTCCACCCTCTTTTCTTTTTATCTTCCCCTCTCTTCTTTTTTCCTTCTGTCCTTTTCTTTCTCATATATTTTGTGCTTTCTGTTCTTTTAAATGCTCTTTGTTCCCAACTTGTTTCTAATGGACATCACGGAAACATATTACTGATATTACAGAGTGCTATTAGCAAAATCTGATCTCTGGTAAAACAGCTGGCGGGTGACACAGTATGTATTATTTATGTTTTACATTTTGGTCCTCTATAAAGAAAGATAGAACTGAAAAGACACTCTGTACTAAAAAAAGAATATATTCTATATGGCCAGCGCTCTTCCTGTGGCCACCTGCTGTTCTTGATTAACTCTCCATGCCAAGGTTGACAGTGCTTGCGCAAGAGGTTTCTTTGCAGAAATCAGGCCTATTTGCATGACAAAACCCTGGTACAGCACCACCAAAGGCAGTCGGAGGGCTTGAACAGAGGGAGGGTCTGCATTCACCTCCTTCCCAGCATCAGAGCCTCACAGACAGGACAGAGAGGAACAGGCACAGGGGAACAGACCCAAGCTGCCCTTGGATGTGGAGGAAAGCTGAAGAAGATTCTGGAAGAAGACTTTGGATGCTCGCATGTGCTCACTGTGACTATACTGTGGATTTTTTTGCATAGTGTTTGATTGAGGAGGACTGGATCTCTGGGAGTAGACCAAAGGGAAGAAGACATGCTCCAATAGGACAACATTGACATTAGATGGCACTCAGCACACAGTCATCACTCACAGAACACACATGCTATACAAACACAAACACACATACACACACACAAGTGAACATACAGAGGGTCTTCTGAGCATAACTGCAAATTCTCCAAAAGTGTGGCTATTTTCCATGTAAGTTTGTTATTTTCATGTGCATTTTAATGGACATACGTTCTGTTTATGTTTTGACGGATACATTCACTGGAAATGTTGGAAACAATATTAGTGTTTTTACATTTTAGAACATTCTATGATTTCATTATTTTTCTTCTATTTGCTATTTTTTCATCAATATTGAAACAGTGATCACTTCTCACGGACTGAGAAGCAAACTCAAGGACAAGCTATGCAAAGATGACGGGAATGTTGTTTATCATTCTTCTGGCCCATGCTGTGGTAAATAATAACAAAAAAAATTGTTTTGATTGCTTTATTGCTTTTAATGACTATATATTTTTATGAATATATTCAATGGTAAAATATTGCATAGGTTTACCTTTTTAGCATCCTACAGTTTGTAAAGTGTTAATTCATTATTTTTTGCCTGGCAGTTGGTTTACTTTTCCATGGTGTGTGTTTTCTTTGTTGCACTCTGTAGGTGGTTAGTGAGAGTGAACCCACCCAGCCCGGGCTTGAGAGAGGGGGGCAGGACTCTGAGGGTGAGTTCTGGAGCTGCTCCTGGCTGTGTGTGTGTGTATGTGTGTATGTACTGTTATACTGGCTGCTAGATAAAAGAAGCGCACAGTAAAGAATCCTAGTAAATCCAACTGGGGGCAATTGTAATGTAATACTGTCTGGAATGTGTTGCATCTCTATACACCATGCACTTGCCAAATACTCCTATTGTTTCTCCAAATGTTCTCCTAGTTACAGAAGTGGGGGTTATAGATCTTGTGCTGGTCCATATGACGGAAGACAAAGTGTTCCAGCTGATCAATGCCTCCTTGAGTTTCCAGTGGGCCAGGCGCTTCTGCAGGAGTCACTTCAGTATGCTGACTCTAAAGGAGTCACAGGAGGATGAGGAGGGAGCTCTCTGGCTGCTAAAAGAGTTCCAGCTGCAGGAGCCCATTTGGGTTGTAGATGGCAACAGACCACTCTTCAGAGAATCTGTGGCTGTGTCCAAACAGTGTGAGCATACTAGTACTGAACAGGGTTTCAGTGTAAGCGTTCTAGTGCTGAACTAGGTCTTGTTTTCAACCCTAATAAAACAGATTCAGTGACAAAAAAAAGTATGATTATGTGAATCACTCACGTAAAGGTGTTTATTATTACTTCTAGTAGGCACGTTTTGTAAGGCTAAAAGTAACTCTTCAGCACTTCACAAAGCTTTAAGGTATGGACATGTAAAACTTCATTCATATATGACTTGATTTCTTATCTCTTTTTCTGTTCTTTGCAGACAAGGTCCTGCCCACCTTGTCCTTCTCTCTGGACACCATGGAGGGCCACGCTCGCCTCAACACACACTTCCCACTGCTGCATGCTGTGAGTGTGTGTGTGCGCATCCAGTGGGATCAACGGCACAACCAGGTCTCCACCATCTTCTCCTACGCCGCCTCCGTCTTCATCAACGAGTTTCAGCTCCGAGGACGAGCAGATGGCGCGGACCAGCAGGTCCTGCTGGCCCTCATCGTCCATGGTCACCACTGCCCGTATAAGGCCTCCTTCCCCAATGATGGAGAGTGGCATCTGGTGTGTGTTAGCTGGAGGTACAGGGATGGACTCTGGGCAATATACATTGATGGGGAGATGAGAGACACGGGGACGCAGACTGATACAACTCGAGAGATCCACGGCGACGGGATTTTCATCTTGGGTCAGGATCAGGATTCTTTTGGCGGTGACTTTACAGAGCCGTTTGTGGGGAATATCACGGATTTGAATGTGTGGGACAGGGTTTTGGAGGAGGAACAGATTCAGACACTGAAGGCATGCTGGCCCCTGGAAAACCAGGATGCCCTCTTCAGCTGGACTAGTCAGAATCTGACCCTCCACCCGGATGTAAAGGGAATACCTGCCAATATATACTGCCCAGGTAGGATAGGCACCTGCTTTTTACTTTTGTTTCTTTTTTCTTTTCACTTACAATTAAAAATAGCTTTAGTACAGTTATAATAAAGTTATCATTCATTTGAAATAAAATAATGATGTAGACTATTACGTATGCATCTGTTATTGTAAAAAAATATTTTCAAGGTATACTTTACAATTATAGCATGCATAGAGATATTATTGTTGGAAATAATATTTTCAGTTTACCGTAGTTGTCTAAGAAGTGAATAGAGCCAGATAACTAGGGTTAGGTACCGAACTCTGTACTTGAGATAACCCTGACAGATGTGGTCTCAAAGAAGAATATCTTCTACATTAAATCAGTTTGAATATCAAGTGTTCTGATTTAATTAGATGGAAAGGGACAGAGTTCAATCAAATTAAGTGCAGCCTGTTGACATGTAACACGTCATTGTTGCCTCAGCTGCCTTTGTCACTGGTTTCCACTTGTTAGACCCCTGCTTCGTTCTGGATGACCTCACACCAAAAGACAACAGTTAACCAGTGTGCTGGCCATACAGATGTCGTCTGCGATAGTGAGAGATGGTCCTGACCAGACCAGGGTCAATAAGAAGGCAAATGGACCATGGGAAAATATTTCTGGGGAGTTCCTCCTGTCAAAGGCTGTCTGAGAATGAAATGAAACTACTAAGAATCTTAGAGAGCACATTTTATCTTAATAAGGAAATAGCAGAGAGACTACCATTGAATATTAAAAGACGTAATAGCTGACAAATTATTTGAAACATTTAACAGACCTCTGTCTGTTGTGGGCTTTATTCTCTATATTCTAAAACGGATATTTCCGGTCCTTAATTATGATTGGCTAAATCACATTTTATGCCGTTGTAAAACCCAGCACAACCTCACATGTAGACCTCATTTCGTTCTATGGACCCTTTCAAGAGAGTTCCATTATCAGCATCATAGTTGGCCCCACAAGACTTCCTTTTTAACATTCCATATGTTATCTTAATGCAGAGGAAGTAGATTGGGGCCCAAATAGAACGTCTAAGCATTGTTTTTGTTTTTATTGTTGAAAGGGTCTATATTACTCTGCCACAACAATGCCCCTTAGGTGTTCTAAAATCATTGTACCCTATGGCTTCTCAGGGCTTATTGCTTGATGAAATTACCTCTAATTGCCCACAAACCCCTGACTATGAATAGCAATAAAAATCTTCATACACATAGGAGGAGATTAACAGTGTGCTTAACAGTTGTGGCTATATCAACAAGGAGCAGTTGCACGAATGTGAATGTATTGGACATGGATATTTCTCATACCGAAAATACCTGATACCTTAATTCACAATGAATGGTTTTATAATTTGTTAAGTATGAAGTATGCTTAACAGCATCAGGTTTTGTCCTCCCTCCCCACAGGTATACAGAGGCAGAGTGGGAGAGAAGAGTGTGATGTTCTGCAGGGCTGGTCCTCTCACCACCTGCCACAGTACAGCAAACAGCTCTGCTCTGAGGAACTGCCCTTTATCTGTAGAACCAGCAAAAGTGAGACCCCAAACATACACACACACACACACACACACATATACACACACAGTTATACTACAGATTTCAGAATGACTATTCTTTTGCACTCTTTCTCACAGAGCGTTATATGATAATGAAAGAGCTGAAGGAAGTCCAGAGCTCTCGTCCGAGTCCTTTCATGAGCCACTTGATGCAGGTCTCTGGGGATACACAGGTAGGCGTTGTGCTTCTGTACTACCAAGTCTCATGGATATGTGATAGCCAACCCCTGAAACAGGGGCGTGCAGAGACCTTTGAAGGGCCAGGGGCTCAAATTTAAAAAAGGGCACATGGAACAAAATGTTCAGAAAATGTGTTAACTTTATGTAAACTGGAACTTAAGTTTTACATTCCCTAGCCTATAAAGCTTTAATCTGAACCTGAGCTGGACTTTTTTTTTTGCATTTTAATTCTAGCATTATGCTATTTCAATGATGATGGTGGGACAGGCTATTATATGGTTTAGCAATTTGCAAAGTAGTCTAATGTACTGATAAACATTTTTATAAATTTTCATATTTATTCATTATGTATCAAGAAGAATGGGTGTAAATAGCAGACAGAGCTGTAACACATTTTTCTCATTTCTCTCCTTGGTTCTGAAAATTCAATAGGAGTGCATACTGTAGGCCTACTGTAGCCAGGGCACAGACAGATAGGTTTTTTCCGTTTTCATTAGGCTATTGTCTACACAGAGATCATAGGCTATAAGGCTACATCTTATTGATTAAATTCAAAGCTAATTTTATTAGCCTAGAAATCTAGACGCACCCTAGCGGCAGCAAATATGTTATTGCCTAGTCTGGCTTGTCAGGCTATAATTTTAATGTTTATCACAGTGAACTACCACCATTAGCAAGCTGGTGTCTTGCAGATTCACGTGTTGTGCATGTGGCCACTGAGTGAAGGTAATGTAGCCTACTGTAAACAGAGAACGACGTGTGGAGTTGGGTTTGTTAAACAACTGCAGTAGCCTATGTCGTCGGCTTATGACTATTTAGAAAAGGTTTGCCTACTCTGTTTTATGAACTAGGTCTACTAACCTAAGCTATAACATAGTAACCTAAACAGAATATGTTATGAACGTTCAGCCTTAGATTTTCGAAGCTGCCAGGTTATTGAAATGGATGGACCATGACATGGTTAAAACGGGTTTGATAGCCTACTTCATTAAACATGAAACAACTTTAAACATTTTATTCTCTAAGCTGAATACTATTGCATGTTCAGATAGGCTAACTGCCAAGTGACCTTACCTTGCTCCCAAACGTCTCCTGCAGCACTGTGCCTGCGTGCACCTTCTGAGAGTTCACTGAATGTATGACGTCACGGATTGGTGGCCGCAAGGCATTTCAATTAACACAGAAAATTGTTATTTTTGTAAATTTCTAATTTCACAAACTATTAATGAGACATTTTAGTATAATTTTTAGTATAGTATAATATTCACGTTGGAACTAGCGGAAGTATTACAAATTTTAACAAGTAAAAAACGGGTCTTGTCAAAAGGGCACTTGGACATCAAAGGGGCAAAATGGCAGGTGCTAGAGCCCCTGTAGCCCCCCTTCTCTGCGCGTGCCTGCCCTGAAATGACTACAGTGACTTTATGTATTAAATACATACTACACAACACAGGCTACTGACAATTTGCCTTTAGTTTGTGTTAGTTTTGTGTGTATAAAAAAGTAGCTCTAGAAAGTCTGTTATACCTGGTGTATAGTTGAGGAATCTGGCATGTAAAAATTGTCTCTGTGGTAAAGCAAGATGGATGTTCACATATTCTCCATTTGTTTTGCAGGTCATGGAGGAGCCTGTAGCAGGCATTAGCTTGGGGCAAGCGTCTCATCTCCTCAATGTCTCGCAGCAAGCTCTGAGTGAAACGCGCAAGCCCCTGGAGCCAGCAGACGTGCTGTCGCTCATGCAGATCCTGTCTCGTGCAGCTGAAGTGTCCACCGTTGCGAACGAGAGCCAAACAACCATCGAGCAACTGAGTCAACATTTCGTCACAGTGGCGGACAATATCATTAGCTCTGACAATGCCCGTATGTGGAATGTGGTCAAAGAGGTAAACCTCATGATAGAAGGTTCTGGCATAACAGGTGTGAAAGGGATCACAGTGCTATGGCTATCAAAGTAGGCAGATAGCTTTTTGAGGTCATTATAGTTATTTATATTATCTACGTATATGATTTTTGTAGGTGATTCATGGCATGACTCTGTATTGTTTTTATATTACATTCTCAATGCATACAGTATTTGAACCTAGTCAAGTTAATTACATCAAAGACAGAATTACACAGGCCTAGGTCTGATTAAGTTTTTGTTTTATTAATGACAGTGCTTTGAATTATCTTACATTATCTAACTCTTATAACTGTAAATATCTGCATTATTAATCAAAGTGTGATGCCATAGTAAAACACTTCTCTAGGATATTATATAGAATGGTGACAGCGATACATTTGATGCTTGGTGTCCATGTTTGATTTGGCAATTATTGTGCTTCAGGTTGCCAGTGGGCCAATGTCTGTGGTCCGGAGCATAGACCGCATGGTGACCAATCTCAACCCCTTGCTGATAGCTGATAGAGATGTTGTTCAAATCCAAAGCGACAACATCAGTAAGTCAGATCACTGTTCTTACTTCTGTCTGTACAGATTGTTTAAGCTTGTATGTATACAGTTGATCAAAATAGTGTTTTAATTTATTACTGCATGTGCTTCGTTTAGAGCTGCAGGTTCAGCAAAGGAGTCTGGGAGAAGGCACAGAGAGTTCCAACTTTTGTGGTCCACTCTCAGAAAATAACACAGGCCTGGACTGCATCTCCCTGCCATCTCAGCAAATGGAAGAACTCCACAGCAATGGTACATCTAAAACAAGTTGTAATAAAGAGTATGGAGCTGCAAGATCTTTATCTACTGTACACCAATGAATAAAAAAGAAAGTTGACAATTAATAAAAGTCAAACTCTGTTTCACATTTCAAAATGATTTTCTCTTTACTTGTCTTTATTAGCTAAGCAGTGGTATATTAAATACCTCCATATATTCTTGTTTGCAGGGTTCAGGAAGGTCACATTCTTGAACACCTGGTATGGTTCTCTGCAACAGCTCTTTAACACAGAGGAAAACATCACCACATTTCCTGAAATCAGTGATGGAACACAGAGGTAAGCCTGCCTCTATTAGGTTATATTAAGGACTTTTCGGAATTGCACTTGCACAATTTGTAGGCTTCTGATCAGTCAGACCTCAGATGAAGGTTATACTGACCGAAACTTCAGTTCAATAAATTGGATGCACCGTGAAGGATGCAGTGTCACGCTTTTCTATTCCCCTTTTCCTAAGTTGCTTTTGTGAAATTGCTACACCTGCAGTACAACCTATCAAGGTGTGCAGACTCCTCTCTACAATTTTATCTACAAGGCTCATCACAGTTTTAATGATCAAGGGGTAAGTCTACAAGTCACACCAGGGTTAATTCTTCTAAGTCTTATTTATACACCAGGTTCCTGGGCACCATATTAGGCTCATCAGTCATCTCCAGCACTGTTCTAGGGGATGGGCAACCCATCAGTATGCCTGTACGCTTTCAACTACAGCACAGAACACAGGCAAGGACATTATGTGTATTCTTCACCTCAAATACTAGAGAACATCTACTCTCATAGCAACACTTCACCTCAAATACTAGAGAACATCTACTCTCATAGCAACACTTACAACAAGTCTTACTGATCCTAGCACTCACCAGCCGTTAAACTGACAAGTAACTGTTAAAATACAGCACTCACCGACGCACTTATTCTTACTGTACTCTAATGTGTTTTTTTTTTAAACTGTCCTAAAATTGTGAGAATTGTTCTAAAACTTACTGTTTACCATGTTGTTAGTCGCTTTGGTTAAAAAAGCGTCAGCCAAATGTAATGTAATGTAAATGTAAAAATACTGCTGTTGTGTGCCCTAGATGACTGATGATGGTGATATTTGTATTGGCTTAGCCTAGCTTACTTTCCTGCACTGAAACTGAATACTGCACTCTTTTGTTATACAGAATCCCACAGGTTTTGTATATGAACCCATATGTGCATTTTGGGATTTTAACCTCATGTGAGTATGAGAAATAGAAATAGCTTGAATACTGCGGTTGTGTGCTTACTGCTCACGTGCTGAAGATGTTGTTGGTTGACCACCCTCCCAGGCCAGAGGATGGTGGAAGCTGGTCCTCGTATGGCTGTGAAGTCCTCTCCACCCAGGAGGACTCCACTACCTGCTCCTGCAACCACACCACCAATTTTGCCTTGCTTCTGCAGATCTATGAAGTCGAGGTGAACTGTGTGCATCCTCGCAGCCTTTACACACTATATCACAACTCATCTCCTTGATCATTATCATTTCAGATGACTTGACATGGTCTTGTGTGTTACAGAGAAGCCCAGGGGAAGAGAAGACCCTGCAGATGCTGACGTTCACTGGATGTGGCGTGTCCCTGTGTGGCCTTATTCTCACTCTCATCCTCTTCACTGCAGTTGGGTAAGTGTATGGAAAAGTGATCCATCCATGATGTGCTTATTAGCCATTAATATCAGCAGATCTTAATCCACTTAGATAGATTAGAGTCAAATAGCAATCATTAGTACATTACAGTACAGTACTTTGCTTTCTATTATTCTACTGGCCTGGCTTTAAGCTGATGGACACCTTTTTGTTTAGCCTGGGCTCTTTTCAAGGTTAAATTCTATTGAGGGGGAGTTTTACCTGCCACTGACAGTTATTTGCTTGTTTTGGGTTGGTTTGGGCCTTGAACTCTGTAAAATGCCTTGAGCTAACTAAATTGAATTATTTAGATTACTTCCCTTTCATGAGCAGAATTTATCATAACATCTCTTGTTCAGAGTGCCAAAATCAGACCGCACAACAGTCCACAAGAACCTGATAGTGGCTTTGGCAGTGGCACAGCTCCTCCTGATGATAAGTGACTGGGCGTCCACAAACCATGTATGTCTTGAATGTTTGGATTTGCATTACTCTTAAATGTGTGTTTGTAGAGAAACACTTATGTTGTGTTTTATCCTACAAATCAGATCCCACATCTGTGTCAGCAATTCTTGCCATATGGTAGAACTGAGTGTATCCAATAGGATGGGTGACATTATACTTACAAGAGCTTAAAATGAGAGTGAGTATGAGTATCTTTTTGTCCTCATGCACTGTGCTCTGTGGCCACTAGGAGGCGTGCCTGTTGGTGACAGCTCTGCTGCATCTCTTCTTCATGGCTTCATTCAGCTGGATGCTGGTGGAGGGGCTGTTGCTGTGGAGTAAAGTAGTGTCCGTAAACATCAGCGAGGAGAGACGTATGCGCTTCTATTATGCACTGGGCTGGGGTATGAGTTTCCATGTCATGCACTTTGTGGGAGTGATTACTAGCACATTTTCATCAGAATTTTTAAAATGTAAATTCCAAACCTGCAACCTACTAGTAATTTTAATTTGTATATTTTGCTCATATTTACACACAATGTATTTCACAAACGGAGAGAGCAGTGGTGCAAGGGACAGCAGTCATACCAAATTTGAGTGTTAAGAGTTTAAGATTGATTCCTTTCAACCCATGGTCATTTCCTGGTCCCACGCCATCTCTTTCCACTCACTTCCTGCCACGCTTGACTATCCTATCTGCATAAACACAAAAAGCCCCCCAAAATACACTCAAAATAAATTAGTAAAACATTTCCAGACAGATAAGCATTTGTGATCATTTTGTACACAATTGTATTCTCTCAATTATAATTGTTTTCCCGTGTAAAATATGAATGAATCATTTTCTCTACTTCTCTTGTCTCTCCACTTCTAGGTTTACCTGTTGTGATTGTCACTTTGACCTTGACAATATCCCTCAACAAGTACAAAGCAGACAACCACTGTTGGCTCAACATAGAGTCTGATATAATATGGGCCTTTGTGGGACCTGTTCTCTTCGTTTTGACAGTATGTGCTTTTGTGTGTATTTAACAATAACTGTGAACATCTCTTTTCTGTTGAATATAATATATTATAAATTATTTGCAAAAACATATTTATGTCAGAATGAAATATGTCCACATCAGACTTCTCTTTCTCTCTCTCTTATAGGTGAATACTGTTGTGCTTTGCCGTGTTGTCATGGTAACTGTATCCAGCGCTCAACGTAGAGCAAAGATGCTCAGTCCAAGCTCTGTGTCCAAGCTCCACACATTTGACCTCACCTGGTGAGTCTCCATGGCTGTTAGCATATATGTGCCTCTCCGTACTGAGTTTAATGATATCTGTGTGATGCTCTTTACTAACCTGACCCCTGGTGGTCGTTGGCCAGGGCTGCGACTCGTCCTGTTCTGATTTTGCTGCCTGTGTTGGGCCTCACCTGGCTCTGTGGAGTCCTGGTGCACACGTCTGTGGTGGTGGCCTACATTTTCATCATTCTCAATGCCTTTCAGGTTAGGCCATTTTTTTCTCAATGACAATGTGATATGTTATACAAGGGAAGCTGTTTAGCTGAAGAAGGCAGTGTTTCTGTGCATAAATGCACACTGAGGTAGAAGGTAGAATCAACCCCATGTATCTTCATCTTTATTTATGATTTAGTAATAAGATCAGAATTTGTTAATACATTTTAATCCTGGGGTATGTTGTAGGTTCTTGGGACTTTTATTTCCATTACATTTCCATTTATTTCCATTATTTCTTTATATTTAACATTTTAACCTGACATGAAATATTGCATAATACCATAGACTGCTTTGCCTCGGTTCTTTGCCTTTTCCTTGTCCATTAACCCTTAAAGGAGTACCGTCACACCGGTGTGACGGGAATGTTGGGAAATGAACGTTCTAAAGAATATCTGGGTTCATTGAATTCAACATAGAATTTTAGAACCTTCAATTGTTGCGGAACTTAAAATGTTCAAAAACCTACACCTTTAAGGGTTAATTCCGTATTGGGACACGTCAGCGGTTGTTACCCCTTACATATTATATATTCATGGAGTGGTTCTTGGGATTTGATCCAACCCAATTCAGTAAGCAGAACACCTGTGCATCTGTAGTGTTTCTGTGGAAAGCTCTGGGTTTTGAGTTTTGCACTGAGGTGAGAAGAGAAAACTAAAAAAATTAGGGTCAGGGAAGCATTTGAAGGACAAGTCGGGACGGACATGACTTAAGGGCCATTCACACCAAAAACGATAACTAACCATAACGATAAAAGCATCCACACTGACCAACAATAAGCAAAGTCTCTCCTTGTCTTAATGAATGCGATTGCTCAAATGTGATGGGTTTTGATTGGCTATTAGCTTTTTATCGTTCTACAAAATCGCTCTGAAAGTGATCCCCAACGATATCGTTCTTCATGTTGTTATCAATATAGTTTATGTGTGAACGTAGTCATTATAACGAGAACGATATTTGTTTATAGTTATTGTTATAGTTATTGTTCTTGGTGTGAACAGCCCTTTACACTTTGACTCTCCATAAGGCTTCTTTGGTTTTGTCTGGACCTCTGCATTTATGCCTCTGCTCATTTCTCTTTCAGAAAACATGGAAACACACGAAAACCCACACCTACACAAACACACACACACACACACACATGAGAGAGAGAGAGAGAGAGAGAGAGAGAGAGAGAGAAAAATCAGTGCTTAAAAGCTCCCATCTAGTGTTGCTTTAACTAATCATGATGAAATGGCCTTTGATTGACCCGTAGCCAACTGCTCATTATTTCAGATTTACAGTAGACCTATGTGGTCTCAGGAGAGAGGAGGATAGGAAGAGAGAGAGAGAGAGAATGATAGAATGAGAGAAAGAGAATTTATGTCTTTGAAAAATCTTGGTAAAGAAATAAGTCTGATATGATTAGCCTGTGGGAATCCTGGTGTTTAAATCCCATTGGGACCATTCAAAAGTTATCTTTGTACTCAACCACTGGAAAACCTATTTATGTGAACCTTTACCATATCTATCCCCTCTACACAGGGCCTGTATATATTCCTGGTGTATGCCGTTTACAACAGTGAGGTATGTCACAAACTCAATAACTCAAGGAAGGAACCCCAAATAACCTGTAACAGCTTATCCCAACTGCATGCGAGCGTCCGACTGTGGCCTAGCAGTGTTTGCTCTCTGTCCAAACTGAATTCCTTTAAACATTCTGTTTTATTGTGTCATATTTCTCGTTCAAAATAGAACAATGCAAGTGGCAGACATAAAATAGAAACAGGGCAACGACAAAAGTTCTGCTCAAAACGTTGCGCAATGCATCTAGTTCGGACATTCCTTTTGAAAACAATGTAGTCTAACTGATTTTCACTCGCATCACATGCAGCTAGGGCATGATGTAACACTCATTGATGTTAATAGGTGTTTCTATCAACTGTTTTGTGTGTGTGTGTGTGTGTGTGTGTAATAATGTAATAATAATAATAATAATAATAATAATAATAATAATACATTTAATTTGTATAGCGCTTTTCAAGACACTCAAAGACACTTATTTCAGGTACGAAATGCCATAAAGAGGATTCAGGAGAAGAGGAAGGCGTTGTCCTTCACGGTGAGCACCAAAGTTGTAACCAAAGAAATTTTACCCCTTTACTTTTCTTATGAAACATTTCTGAATAAATTAATGTATTAATAACATTGAGTGTGTCATCAAGCTGTCTGCAATATGTTCATAGGACATTCTGGTAATAGTAGACAGACCGAGAACAAGTTGAAAATGTAGTGCAAACTTTGGATATGTTGCTGTAAAAAAATAATAAAATAAATGTACAGCTTTTCAGTTTTTTTTTTAAAGCTTTTTTTCTTCTTAAAAAATAACAAAAAAACAAAAACAAATCATATTTCAATAAACAGACTTCAGCACACGTTAATATTTATATTGTGTGCCCTTTTCCCGAAGAACTGTTCTCAGCCCATCAGCTTCCTCCCGTCCCAGAGGACTCCCACAGCCTTCTGGGCCCAGAGCCTGCCCACCCCGTCCAGCCTGGAGAACAGTGATGCATCAAGCCCTGTCACAAGCACCACCTCCAGCTCACTGGTCTTCAAGAACGGTGGGGGCATAGTGCACACTAAACCTGTTTTTACACATAGCCTGAATGGTTTTCTGTTCACACCTGTAGCACAAAGACAGAGTTTCATTACAGCCAGTGGGAAAGGCGTGTGGGTATGAATAGGCATTTGAGTGATGTATCTTTATTAGGCATTTGCCATGTCTATTGTCGTTTTTGGGGGGCATAAATGCTTAGGAAACTCATACATGGGGTAAACATCATGTGATTGCACACTTTTGACCACCGTTCCTGTAATGGCAAGTGATTAGGAGTCTGTGAAACTTTCATTATTCCAGAGTTGCTTCCATTATTCCAGAGTCTGCTTAGTGCTATTTGGCTCAATAGTCCGGAGTGAACTAACTATCTAACTTTTTCTTTTACAGAGAGTTTCAGAAAGGACAGCTTTGTCAGTTTTTCTCTAAAACCAGCTTCTGGGAATCAGGTGTGTCATCTCCAGCAGCATCATTTTCTCAGCTGTTCATGTTAGTCTTTCATGTCTTACAAAGCTTAAATAAAACAAGACTATAACCCATTTTTATGATTGTTTTAAATAATTGTTTTTTGTTTTTCAGGTGGTTGAACTGACTGCCTTCAAGCCTTCAGGTAATGCAAGTGTTTTGTATTTTATTAATTAATTTTTTTATGTGTGGTGTGTGGAATTCATCTGCCATATAGATGTTAGTCATTGTAGTTGTGCTCCCTCTTCTTTGCCAAGGTTGCTGAGATGAAATTGTGATAGTTGCTAAAGACCTGGACTTCACAGAAATATGGACTTCTTTATGGGATGAAGCAAAGGACACAATTTAGCCAAACATTAAAAACTATGACATGCACACTCTCATTATTTCACACTCTTCCACCCAAACACACACACACACACACACATGCATACGCACGCACACACGCACACACACACACACACACACACACACACACACACACACACACACATCAAGCCAGGAAGCAGCTGGATAGATAGCTGCCTCCCCCACGATGCGCCAGAACTCCTCCACATTTTGCACAGCATTCCCAGGATTCAGTCCAGAGAACACAGAACAAGGTGAATGCCCAAGCCTGTCTACTACAGAGCCAGAACACCAGTATCATGAGCCTCTACCATTGTTTGCCTCAGTATTAAGTGCTGCAATTAGTTAAACATACTTCATCAGACTTGGCATTATTGTAAATACTACCATTGCATTTGTCTGCATAATACAATCTCCAATGAGGCATATGCAGAGACAAAACTGTGAGTTATTGCCTTTCATTTTATATCAGAGTATGTAACGCACAAAATCAAACTAATTAGAGGTAGTATTGTAAAACATTATCAAAACGCATGACCAGACAGCACTGTTGTATTGTCAGTGTACAAATGTAGATTTTGATTGAGGTGGATCTTCCCATCTGTACCGATGCTGTTCTGTAGATTCTGTGCAGAGCTCAATGAATGCACAACGCACAATGAAGTAAGACAACTGTGTAAACCTATCACTAGCTAAACACCTATCACAGCCTCTGTCTGTTTAAAGGGACATCCTACTGGGTGAAAAACATAACGAGCTGCTTTATTTCACAGAATATTCCAGAAACAAAACAATCAAAAAACAGTTGGGTCAGTGTACTGAGTACTGCATTCGGGTTTAGAACTTAAATGTGATTTTAGGGGAGGGTAAAGTTACTGTAGTAACTTTGTTTTGAGATGTTTTTTTTTTGTTGTTCATATTGTCATAGTTCCAGAAAGAAGAGTCTGTGGAAAAGCTTTGTAGGGGCTTGTAATGGGTTTGGTATGTACATAAAATATTTGTTGTGATCTGAACATTGAAAGTTTGAGTGTTTTCTTTTAGTCTCAAGAGTTTCAATTGTCTTGTGATCTAAAACATTTTCAGCTGTTTGCTAAATAATAATAATAAACACAATAATTTATTTATATAACAATTCTAACAATTTATATTACTAATGAAGTGCTCTTACAACAAACAAGCAAATAACACAGTATTATATTTGAAACACTAACTGGTGCCTTTTATTGTTTTATAAATGTAGATATAGATTTATGACATATTTTCAGATAAATAAAGAGATAGGGATTCATCCTTTGTTGCCAGGTTGGAGTACAAACAAAAGCTCTGACTTTTAAGGAGCTACAATGCTCATGTTAGCCAGAGTAAAGTGAAGATCATCATGTCAGAATTGAGGGAATACATCTAAAACATACGTCTATGTGATGAAAATGCAATTAAATAATTCAATGTTTATGGTAATGACTCAAACCTTTATTCGCTATACGTGGCCTATCTTTCAGGGTGATGAGGACAATGCAAAGTATTATAGAATGAAAACAGCTCTCTTATTGTTCATCGATTTTTATTAAAAACGCCTTACAATGATGTTAATAAATAGACAACTCTCATAAATTGTGATGATTACAGTAATGCCTTTTAATTACATTGAATTACAATTATTTAATACACTATTTTTCCAACATGCTGTACATGTAATCCTCAAAAGAAAAAAACAGTCTGCATACCATAAGGCACTTTTTAAAGTATAAAAATTAATTTTGAAAAATGTGCACTACTGTAAAACAGCATATAAAGTAGCATATATGAAAAATAGTACTACCTTTTGTTATATAAATACTTCAGCTTTCATTTACCCTAGGACAAAAATAGTGTTGTAAAAGATGTTTAAAGATATACAATAATTATTTTTTAAATAATACACTATTTTGAAATAACACAAACAATCAAAGTGAGTGAAGGCAGTAGCAGGTAAACATGTTTATGTTGGGGGAACTAACAAGGACTGACCTAAGTAAAAAGAAATCCGCCAAAATACTGCCATGGTAGAAAAGTAAATATATTGGCACAGACCTATGTGCTCACACATACATACATGTAGGCAACATGACATAAAAAGTTAATCTTACAACATAATTAGCTTATCTTGTTCTTACTTTAGTGTCTGTTGCTCAGTGCTCTCTCTCTCTCTCTCTCTCTCTCTCTCTCTCTTCTCTCTCTCACACACACACACACACACACACACGCCTGTGGATCATACCATGGCTCTCTTGGCATGGAGCATTTCTACAAGCAGGTTGTTGCAGGGCACCTCCCCGCTCAGGTGTTTGAAGAGCAGGTAGTCCTCTGCCTGTGTACTCAGGGCACGTAGCTCTGGTAGGCGCAGCAGCAGCTGGCTACAGCGATCCACTGTCTGGGGGTAAGAGCAGAAGGTGTACTCCTTCAGAGCACAGTTCACTTGCTCCTGAACGCTCTCCACAAACGCCTGGTTCTCCAACAGTTTCACACCTGGAGGGAGAGCCATCTCACGTTAGTCATAACAGGTAAATAGAGACTCTAGGCATGCAATGGGTCACTGACAGGAACTTTCCAGATGCTGTGTTATAAGCCTCTCTCTCTAGAAAGTACATGCATAAGAAGGGTGGCAGAGTAATGTAACATTGTACAATTATATTTTGACTCAGTGTTTGGATAAATCAGACTAATGGTGGGCTGTGGACTGAATCTTTTTCTACCTGACTGATTTTCCAGTTCATTTCCACCAGAAGTTGTGGCTTCAAGATCCAACATAAAAATGACAACTCATTCTCCACCTCATCTTGTGTGTCTGTGAGCACAAATTTCTTACTCGGATTGAAGAGGATGAGAAACTTGAAGCAGGCCATCTCTCTTCTGTCCATCTGCAGAGCCTGTAGTCTCTTTACCAACTCCTGGGCCCTCTGTGTAAGGCTGATCAGAGGTGGCCCTGCTTGGCTCAAAATGGAGGACATCTCAAGCTGTAACCAAAATGTAAAGCAAGTCTCAGCTAGTGTTAATTTTGTCACCTATTTTTAATTTAGTCATAGTCTTAGTCTTGTGACGAAATGTCCTTTTTAGTCTTTGTCATATTTAGTCATTCAAATATCATTTTTGTTAGTCAAGTTTTAGTCAATTAAAAGTCTCGTCATTTTAGTCTAGTTTTAGTCAAAAGAAAACTAAAGGTATCTTAGTCTTAGTCAGTTTTAGTCAACACATTTTAGTCTTTTTTTTTTTTAAAACAAATTATTTCTGATTACCATTTGAGTCAAATAGTGTTTCACACATCTCAATTTTCCAACAATATTGTGTGTCCACAGGGCTACTCGTCTGTTATAATTACTCATTCTGATTTTTTGTCAGTCCATTATGTTTACATGCACAGGTAAGTCGAGCTACAGTTATAGCTCGGCTGGGATTTGACCATAGACAGAAAAAGATTTGACTGGACCACTGTCATATTAAGTAGACCAGTGTTTCTCAAAGTGTGGTCCGGGGATCACCAAGTGGTCCTTGAGCAGGCGTGGTAAAATATAATATAGATGAGTTGTTTGCCAAATAACTTGTAGTTAAATCCAAACAGTTCTGCAACACTGTCTATGTAAGATATGCCAGTTTAAATCATACAGAATGAATCCTCTGACACAATAAGCAAAGTGCAAAGACAATAAGCAAGGTGGTTCAGTGAGTAGGCCTATAGACTAATTATAGGCTACTGTTGAAGTAAGTCTAATCTTTTTTTTTTTAGCTAGGGTTAGTTAAGTGGTCCTGAAACTGAAATAGTTTGAGAAACACTGTCAGAGGGCCAATGTATTAATGTTTTACTCCGCTAGATGGCGATATGTGCTCAAACACAACACATTCCCCAAACAGACTCTCCATCTTAGCCATAGCTAACTTGCTAGCTTAACTTTCTATATTAGCTTACTTGCTAGCAAACTTTGCATCATCAGTCTAACTAGATGAATAGTTGACATTACATGCTGAACATTTTCGTATGGACATTCTGGGGGATGTTAATTTGTATGAGAGAAGCGTCAACTTCTGGGTATGTAGCAGTGGCATAAAGCTTAGGTAGTTAGCTTGCCAGTGTTCTTGTTCCATGTAGTTTCGTGTTGCAGCCACAGGGTTGCAGCAGCAGCACGTAGACTAGCCTACAGGAAAGCTGTTGCGTATGAACTCATTCGAATATTTTGAAAAACGTGAACAGCTAGATATTCTGTCTTCTCATTTTGTAGACGAACATGAAGGGAGATTTTATCTTAGTTTTTATTTCATGCAAAACATTTTAGTCTCGTCTTTTTTCGTCAACAATAATACATCTTAAGATAGTCTTAGTCAGTATTTCAGGACATTACTGACGTCTCGTCATCGTCTCGTCTTAGTCATGAAAAAAAAGGTCGTTGACGAACATATTTCCTCTCGTCTCGTCTGACGAAATTAACACTAGTCTCAGCTTAACAGCAGGATAACCTAAACATACCGGACAGGAGCAATTTGATTTGCCAAAATAACAAAACGTGTGTGTGTCTACCAGTTGATCACTGCTAGCGTAGTGCATCTTTATCAAAAGCAAACCAACCTCC
The DNA here is from genome assembly GCF_017589495.1 of Alosa alosa. Classification (NCBI taxonomy): domain Eukaryota; kingdom Metazoa; phylum Chordata; class Actinopteri; order Clupeiformes; family Clupeidae; genus Alosa; species Alosa alosa. The sequence continues at coordinate 13,340,664 of NC_063193.1, read as the reverse complement.
TCGCCAGTCACCAGTAGGAGAGTTCCCTCCTTCCCATGGTGCACCTGTCTGCAGATGTGATCCAGCAGCAGCAGCTCACTCCAGCAGTTATGGAGGAGCCTCATCTGATCGCCAACCTACAAAGAATCCAAGATGACAAATTGTGAATATTCCTGCATACACAAATCAGCATCACCATCCTCCACAACCATCCAATCATCCTTTCAATCCAAGGTGGTTTTACAACCAAAGAACTACCTCTATGATGTAGTGTACACCATTAAAACAATCCTTTAATCCAATTTCTTCTTCACTTGCTTCTAGCACCTCTCGTCTGTCCCATGAGTGAAGCCAAGCACACCAAATATACAATCACAAATCCTCTGCTTTAACCCTCTCTGATACAGTATATTCTTGGTAGATCTTAAGGCTGAGCATGTCAGTAATATTGTAGCCAGTATCACACAGTTTGTTGCCACGGCACCCCCATAGTGCTACACTGGTTTGGGAGACGACACTTATCAAGCACAAGGCTGATAGAATTACTGCCGGCTGAATTAAACAATATATATCTGTCTGGAAGGCTCTCCAATCTTCCTCCCTTGGCCATGGAAGCATGCACAAACGTTGAGTCATGGTGTGATGTGAAGGAAGTGTACTATTTGTGTGTGTGTGTCTGTAAGGGAGGTCATAAAAGGAAGTTCAATGCTCACACACGCACACACACACACACACACACACACACACACACACACACACACACATAAACTATTAGTGTATTTTCAAAACAAAGAATCAGAATCCTCTGCTCCAAACACTGTTGCTAACAGTAGTAACAATATCTCAAAGTAGTAACAACCCAAAGGAGTGACATTTTAAGGAGACTTCTAAACTCAAGTTAAGGGCCCAAAAACACATAGAGCATGATGTCATTTAAGCAAAAAAAGTCTCATTGTTTTGGTCCTTCTCTATTACATTCACATTACAGTGACAATAAATAAAGCAAAAAACCTCAAGTGTTATAACTAGCTCACATTCCTGAGTTATCTGCTGTTGGAAAGAATGCAATTCCAAGCGAGAGAAAACGGTTCAGAGTGGGTGAAGCCCGGTGCACTTAGCAACATTTAAGGATCTGGCATTGCCTTGCATATGGTGTTAGACTCACAACTAATGCCTGCTAATCTACTATAGAAATGTCAGGGATGATTATACTACAAGCACACACTGGTTTAAAAATGCAGTTGTTGTGGGAAAAAAAACCCTCTCAATAGGAAGATTGAGAGGTTTGGAATGCGAATAACATTTGGAATACATGTAAGACATGGAATAATGGAGCAAGAGCTCTGAATTGTAATGTACATCTTTGTAGCCTGTATTGCTAGTAACTCAAATTCAAATGACACTTTATAGGTGCAATCAGAGGGCAAACACTATTAAAAGCAAACACTAACATGTAACCAGAGTTAAAGGTTACGATATGTCACGTTGTTTTCTGTTGTATCTTGTCAGAGTGACAATGGTTCCATTGTCTGCATTATCAGCTTATCATTCTCTGTGCATGAAACAGAAACAAAACTATCCCCTACAAACAGTGTTTCAGTAAACATTTAGTCTAGGCATTCATGAAAAATGCCTCAACAACAGTGCCTCTGTGTCATTGTAATCATCTCTAGTTCCCAGTCATCTCACAAACTTGTGATGGCTTATTGTTTTCTTTTTTCAAAGGGATAGTTCTGTCAGATCTAAACTGAAACAAGAAATTTGATAGTAGGATGCCACTTTTTGCTTCACAATAAAAGAGGGAATTTTGAGATTATGATTTGTAACAAAATTAGGCCACAATCTGTTTTTCAAAATTCCCTCTTTTATTGTGAACAGAAAGGGTATAGAGTATTCACAAAACGTTATATCAGTGTGTCAGGAAGCAGCATTTGTACCTGGAGTTCCCTGAAGAAGATGCAGCTTCTGGCCCAGTCCACGATGGAGAACAGTGTCTGGTCGGCCATGACGCAGAACAGCTTGAATGAGCTGAACTTCTCCTGCTTTGCCCGGCCGTTCTGCTCCTGGTGGAGGTACGTCACCACCTTCAGCCGCACCTGAGCTTCATCTAGCTCACAGTGCAACAGGTTCGACACCAGCTGCGGTGGCATGGTGGGGGGCAAGCTGGAGGTTTGTGGGGAGCCCGGCAGACACCCCTCAGAGTAAGTGTACCCGGGCGAGCAGGAGTCGGAAGAGTAGGTGTACTGCTCAAAGTACTCAGACTTGATAGACCTGGAGGGGAATGGGGTGGCAGGGTATTGGTACTGACCGGGAAAGGAGCCACCATGACTTTGAAGGGCAACACCTAGAGAAGGGGGGCAATATGGAGGGACACAGTCACAGTCTGGAGGGGTTAGCGGGGGTAGAAACCCTGAAAGGCCGCCCGGAAAGCTGCTCTCGGTCTGGAGGCCTGGGGCCAGGGAAGGACTTGGCTCCAGTTTGAAGTTGCTTACATGGACCAGGGCTTTTTCTGCTGCTTCAGTGCCCTGTCACGTTTGTACATGGGGCCAAATTTATTCCTTCCCCCTCGCATCCGGTCAGCACGTACCGCTAATGAGAAAGAGAGATGAATGGATTGAAAAATGTCCACAAATTTCTTACATCAACTTGAAGAAAATACATAATGCCATATTAACTTGTTAACTAATGTTTCAGTCTTAGCCATGTATTTGCTAAATAAGGGCAAATATGTTAGATGTTTGTTATTGTAACCACAAAGTTCAGGAAAGCCCAAATTAAGAGAGAAATTTGGGCTTTGGCAAGACCCCTGGACAAAAACATGCAAAGGAGTCGTTTCCTGAACTTCAACTGAACTTTGGTACAGTAGTGTTCCTACATATGTTACAGGTCCAAATGGGGTAGCATTCTTTCACACTTGCAAGGTATTTTGAGAGGTAACACATTTTAACAACTGTTGCATTAATGACTATGGCTCCACCTTGTAGCTTTCTGTCAGATAAATGCATTCGAAACTAGAGGACCTTATCAGAAAGTATGGAATGTGTCATTTCTTTGCGGAAACAGGTGCTTTCTGTATAACTGCCTGGGAATCACAAATAGTTTATTTCCCAGATATTGCCAACAAGGGGAATATTTATGGGTGGTGGATACATTTATAGCACCATAATTATATTGAACGGTTTAAACAATTACTTAATTTGTAATGTATAACATTGATGATACATAATATAAACTTCCTCAACTAAAACAAAACTAACTGTCAACTTGATGGGACAAAAATGTAGCCTACCTTCTAATCTCATCCCAACGTTTAGGCACTTTTGAAAACGACAAAAGGGACATCTCTTTCGCTGAGTTTTGTCGATTCTGCAATTCTGGTTTTCAGCGCAAGTGTATCTCTTAGTATTTTGAACAGTCCTCTTGAAAAATCCCTGTAAGAAAGACATTTAATTTCAGAAAAAAAAAACCATACCAACAAAACAACCAGTTTGCACGTAGTCCACTTACATCAATTTAATTATTCGTTTTTCATGAAAAAATACCTTGCAGCTTTCACATGTCAATAAGCCGTAATGGTACCCTGAAACTTTATCTCCACACACTGGACAGAGATCTTCGAACGCATGGCTAAACTCCATCACCTTGAAATGTCGATCTACAAGAAAAATAAATAATACCATGCTTGAAAACTTATTCTAACTAATTTTTAGGCATTCATAATTAGGCTTATTTTTGCAAAAAAGAGGCAATTCCTTTTTCTCAGTCTGATAACACAGTCAAAATATTTTCCATTTTCCAATGAAAAATGACATTTGTAATAGAGCTAGTCATAAAGTCAATGATTTGCAAAGCATTTGATGTGCAACTAGTGAATTTCGGTCGAAATAAAATACCAATAAAGACAAGTTTTAAAACCACTTCCATAGGCCTACAGCCAGACTTACAGAAAGCGTCACTTATTAATACTTCGCCTCAATAGTAGTCTAACAACAAATAACATTAAACATAACCAAGACTAATTGAATTGCATAGACGAAGAATCACAGTTGATCATCTATCTATATTATCCAACATACCTGGGAATATGCAGCTTTTTAAGTAATTATTATCCGCAGAATAGGTTCAGAAGGCTTTGAGTGAATAGGTCTACCACCACCAGAGATATGCGCACATCAGCATAACACACGGGACAGCATGACAAGTGAGATCAGTCATCTTCACATTGGCGGCTTTAATAGTGCGCGTGTCAAATGTGTCCATGCCCCTCGCGCACACCAGGTCATAGCCTAACTTCCCACGTATCTGCAGCCCGCCAATCAACTACTGGTATCTAATCTGAGGGCCCTAATGCTTTCTTCAAGAAAGAAAAAACATCAAGTTGGGTAAGTCTGTCCGAGCAAAAAGCGGAGCAAATTATTTAGCCTAGGCTACTCTTTGATAATTTGGTCTGTTTTTATCAGTCGTTAGCTAGGCCTAAAAGACTGGTTGCGCACGGACGCGAATTGGCAAAGCCACCTGAAATTCTTTGCTGTCCAATTATATACAAGTCTATCAAAACTGCCTTTTGAAAGTGGCATTTATCAGCGTACAGAGACATGACTTGTGTTTCAGTAGTCAACGAATATTCGCCTTTATTACGATAGGTAGGCCCTGCCTGTGGCGAAGGCACCATTTCAAGTCCCTTTACGAAAAATGAAGTGGTCCGTCATGGATAAAATCGCGCCTTTAATGAAAGTGTAGGTTAACTGTCCAAGTCGGTAACCACACTGAAAGCTCCACTAGATACTATAACACTATGACACTGCTCACATGACACTATAATGAACAAATTCTACACAGGTCTACATGGTATTGTTTACATTTAGGTTACATTTATGCTATTACTGCTACTACTACTTCGTATTATGCATCTAATGAAACCTAGGCTACATGGGTCATTTCGCTGTAGGAAGATGACTTTGGAGTCCCAAACCATGACAGCCACCTTTTAAGAAGGTATTTCAATTTAATGCATTAGTTTAGTTTAATAGATTAATATAGCCTATGCCTAATCTGTAGGTTAGTTATGATGCGTTTAATAGGCTACGGTGGTTTTGCTTATTTTGTAAACATGATTCAAGACGACAAATGACGAGTTTGATATAGCAACATTCCATATCCGTTAGTGAAATAGTCAATAGGCTACCACTAGGCTACTTGATAAATAAAACAAACACCGGTGTCAATACAATCGTTCAAGACAACTGTAAACACATGTGTGCTCAGTTGTAGACCTAGCATGTGAGTCAGTTGACAGCACTTACCTTTTAAAAGTTTCAGCATGAATATTATCAGATCAAATATTGGAGACTTCGACGGTAGAATGTAGATTTAATGGACTATACAACATGTAAAACTAGGGGCGTTCCACTATAAAAAGTATTGTAAGATAATTGCCGTAACACTTTCATTTTTCGGTGTGTGGTAGTTTGAAAGTGACTGTATTGGACAAGATATTCTCATGTGATGCTGTGATGCAAACTAGGGCAGGGCAGGTTGATTAAAGTAGCATAGTTGGTTACAAATTATGGAAGTTTCTATACAACATGTAGCCTATTAAAACATTCACAACGTTATTCTATAGAATTTATAGTATAGTCATGAATATAAATTAAATGACTGACATATGTTAAAAAGAGCTGCATAAACTACTCGTGCAACAATATGCTTAGCTACAGTATGTCCAGAAGCTGACTATCTATCTCTGATATATTGTTTTATATGGTAGGAAAGAATGAAAACCTCATGCCTCATGCATGCAGTAAAGTAAACACTCTAAACCATTTGAACATCTAGCAGCATATCGCTTCATCACCCTAAAATATATAAATGGCATTCTGTGTCTGCTGTGTGACCTTAGTGGTCATTTGTTTTACCACCTTGCTTTGGCTACAGAGCCACAAGCTCTTTCTCTGTGGCTGCAGCGATATCACAAAGACTAAGTGATGTCATGGTTTTGTGCAAGCTCCATGTTGCTTTGTCTTCAGTTTTGCTATTTTATTTTACATTTCTGCTTGCTCTGCATTCAGCAGGGATCAACATCTAACATTCCAAACCAGCAGGGCTTTGACTTGTGACACTATGTGAATGTCTTCCTGGGCTTGAGTCATAAGCTCATATTGGTGATTAGGTGCATTGTAGCACAAAAGTTTCTTGACATTTTGTAATGTTGATAGTTTGCCATAGCTAGGCCCTGCCAGCTTGTACCTCAGCTAATTTTTTTTTTTTACTGAGTCAGGCTAATCTCAATGCACTTCAGTGCACGGTTCAGCTAGTGAAGTGAGACTAGGCATCCCTGTGATAATGAAAAAATCACATTAGAATGCATGCTGACATTGTAACTTTTGTGGGTCCTTTGTTGGATGCAGGTGTTCATTTTAGTCCACTTAACTGTAAATTCAGTAGAATGCCCGTTAATGTTGTGGTATATGGCATTAAAATAGTTATGCAAGTGATCTATTGCTTTTTCCCTCATTTTCATTGCTTATTTTATTAGGCTATTTGTTTGAATTGACATTGTTGTTTATTATTGCTGTAACGCTTTAGAATAACATGTGCTTATTAGGTATTAACAGTGCATTATAAGCAGTTAACAATTCATTACTAACAGTTAGTTAGCTGTTATTATCCTTTAATAATATGAACTATCTGTTAACATGCAGCTCGTAAGTGTTAATAAGCAGCCTTTTAAGTTACTTACAAGCATATTTGTTAACAGTTGTAAGTGTTAACAAGCAGCTTGTTAATGCTTGTTAATGGTGTACGGTGGATAACTAATACGCTTATAAGACCTTTCTTACCTATTTGTAGTAAATTTTGGAGCTCCCAATCTAAAGCGAGGACCATGTAGCCTATAGCTCCACAAGCCCTTTTTCATGGGTTTTACGGGGTTTTACAGGTTATAGTAATGTTGTCAAATAAGCCATTACTTCAATTCATCGTGTTTCCTTACTCTCTGACAACATATGGTGATCATTTTTGGAATGGTTACAGTTTATTTTCCATTATTTCCTACATACTGGACCTTTAACCAACCATTTTGACGCATATATTACAACAGTGGGGTGTGGAACAGTATGGTATGCAATGGGACAGAATGTGCAGCAGCTTTGTCATGCCCTTGAAGGATACGGGAAGCTGGTGTTGTTGCCATTATTTTTTCTTTATTTATTATATTTGGTAAACTATATTTGAAGACAGTCAACAGTATTGCAAGTCTGACACATTTGAGACCTTGCATAGTTACACATGTGCTGTATGGCACAATTATTTTCCAATTACAAAGAAGTCATGAGAAACTAATGAAAGCATTATGTTTTAATAGAAATGTAAGGTTAAATTGATTTAATTTTATTTTGTATGAGAAATTATAACCATAAATGAAATTGTATAAATCTATCTATGGCTATTCATTCCAGAAACTATGTCTATGGGTGTGAATTTGACAGCGAATTTTGCTGATAGTGCCTGCACACTGTGGCCAGAGCCAAGTCAGTAAGTGGGTTGAGTCAGGCTTAAGTTAACTAGATGTACCGCATAGCGGTACAAAATATGACCGCCGCTCAGTCCTGTACATCCGTTCCGCGAAAATAAATCACACTTCAATTTGTCTCCATATTTTACTCCATCCCCCACTCTTGAAACTTTTGTGTATGCTTGTTTGGCATGCCTGAGTGTGTGTGTGCGGCTGCACAGAAAGTAGCCTACTGGTGCTGAAAAGGTGAATAGATTGTAGAATAGCCAAAGAAGATGTAGCATTGTTATAAAACCTTTAAAATCTCTAAACAATCACAAGTAGGGCAGTTCATCACAGTTCATCCATTGCAACTGGATTGATGAAAGGTCACTTACACCTGTAGGCTACATTGTATTTGGGAAAAGCAAAAGGTATCAGCATAATGTTATTTATTTATGTTTTTATTTTTTTTGGTGTATTTATAAACAAAAACATCTCTGTCAGTTCCATGCCGTTTTCAACAGCTATCAAAAAAAAAGGTCATTTTGGATGGATGGATTTTTGTGAATGTTTCTTCTTCTACATAAGATTTTAGTCATCTTTAGTTCATGTAATACTTTTATTGTCAATGCACAAATTAAGTAACAGTAGTCTGAAACGTTATTGTTAATGCACAAATTAAGTAACAGTAGCCTAGTCTGAAACGAAATGCTGTTTTACATCTAACCAGTGGTGCAAATAACTGACATGTCCAAATGGGCCTTGATGAAATGCGTCGCTAGACTGTTCATACACATTTTAACGGGCCAAAGTTGAAGAGCTTTTGTCCGTTATTGTTCGTGCAAATATAGGCTGATTCATGTTCCCTTGCATTGTGTAACTGAGGTCCATGGCTAGTCTGGCTTTCATCAGACCAAGCTCAATCTTTTAAGAAATCAAAAAATAAATAGCGGGCAGATCAGGCTGGGTTCACCCAGCCTAGTCCATAGGCACCCGATATTGTTTAATTTTCCGATTGAGATATACACGCTCTGGCTATTCTAAATGCAAAAATGCATCAGGGAGTTATGACAAAACGGTAACTAACAAACTAGATCCTAATAGAAAGCTGTTAGCTTCCCTAAGCTACAGGTAGGATTATAAGGTAGGCCTATTTACAACATAAATTGTCAATAGGCTATGCTGGCGACACAAATAAAATCTCCTTGGAAACCAATGGCTTACGCCTTACAGTATCAAGCGGACTTAAACTGCCATATCGTGGGCTAAAAATTGTAATAACATTCAAGCAGCTCCATGAGTCAAGGAAAGCCTTGAAGTAGCCACTTCTAGATGGGACCCACTACAGTAGCTTAAGGTGTGTTGCTAAAGCAGCCATAATGAAATGAAGGTGTCATTGTTTGGATACTTCACACACACGCGTGCTTTTTAATTTCACAAGACTACAACTACCAAGCTGTAATCAAAGCACATCGATTCCCCTCTCACACCATGCACGCACTTAAAACTAAATAAACAGGCGCCTCAGTCTCACGCATGTATAGGCAAAACTGTATCAGACCGGTGTAACGTTGGTAAATCTTCCATTGCACAGAATGATTTTGTAGCACGCAATAAATGACAGTCGAAATATACAAACAGTGCTGCTATCAATTTGCTTGGTATAACCGCATTTATAGTTTTCTACAAATGCAATCAATCAAATGCCTCCATCACTCAACTAACGCTTAACGGTAACATTACCTAGGTCCTTATTGATATTACAAGATTAACATACCTGCAGTAAAAATCAAGCATGTCCGATAAACATCCTCAGATTTATTTCGCTTCAAGAAGAAATGGGAATTACACTTCATGTGAACATCGTCCTATCCTTATTAGATGTCCGGCCATGTAAATTACAGTCCTTGTAGGAAGCGTCCATTGTTTTTTCCAACCCACTTTTAACTTCCAACAAAATTACGCTCACTGCAACGATCGCCATCTAGTGGACAAACGACTACTTATCGCCAATACTGAAAAATGCAGCCATGATGATGATGATGAATATTTATTTTGGCTTTCTTTAATCCTACTGAATTTGTAATTATGTATCGGCCGCTCTAATACCGATGGTATGTGGGTGCCTGTGTGTGTGCATGTGTATATGTGTGCACCGCCATTTACAGGCCAATGAGTGTACAGTCACTTAATGTACACATAACCTAATTTTTAGACCCCCATGGATGAAATTCTACGAAAACTTGGCATACCCCCAGAGAATGCCAGGTCAATCATACACATAAAATTTGGTGCAGTTCTGAACATCTTAACTGAAGATAGGGGCAATTAAAGCAGAATAATATTGCATTTTCATTTTTTACCGGGTGGGGGTGCAAATCACAAATGAGTGATTATGAGCCAGGTTGATGTGGGCCCCTTGAGACCAACATACCATAAAAGATTCTTCATCCTCAGTGCCACGGTTCAGGTAGTTATTTAGGAAAAACTGGTTTTTTTTCGGGGCTCCAGCCCGGGGTTTAGGGCTGGTGGTGGTCCCCGGGATCTAAATGAAATTTTCCCGTAAAAGTCTAGTGGGGCTACATACCCATTAGTCTAGGGTGGTTCGGTGTCCCGGTATCAATGACCAAAAATTCAGGGAGTAGATGACGGAAAAAAATCTTGAATTATGTGCATGTGTGCGTGTACAAATTTATGTTTATGTGTGTGGGTGTGTGTGTGTGTGTGTGTATGTGCGTGCTTGTGTGTTTGCCTCATATGTGTGTTTGTGCATGTGCATGCATGCGTACATATGTCTACTGTGTGAGTATGTGTCATACATTATGATTACTGTAAATGTATGTGTGTGCGTGTGTATCTGTTTATGCACATGTGTGCACATGGAATGGGTTAACATGACCCCTGGAGGCAAACATCACGGAAAAAATTGGTCATCCTAGGCCCTACAGTTCTCAAGATATTCACAGAGAACTGTGTCTGCCCTACCCTCCTTTCGGGGGTCCAGTCCAGCAGGGGGCTACAGATCAAAACGAAGAATGACGGTTCCATGCTATCCATGTGGGGTACATGCCCACCAAGTTTTGTGTACCCGGTCTTTCAGTGTCCCGAATCCTTGTTGGTGTCGCCACTAAATGTACACATAAATTATTTTATTGTAAGGCCCCCATGAACGAAAGTACACAAAACTTGGCATGCATTCGGAGGGTGTCATAATGATCCTACACTTTTAATTTCGTGCAGTTTTGACCTTGTCAGCCAGAGATATTGTGATGAAAAAACACCTAATTTTTTGCTTTTAATTTTTTTTAACTAGGTGGCGCTTATACATGAAATAAGTGGTAATGGGATGGGTTGACATGCCCCCTTAAGACCAACATACATAAAAAAGGTGGACCTCCTAGGCCCCACGGTTAAGGTTCTCGAGATATTCACAGAAAACTGTCTCCGGCCACCTACAGGCCAGTTGGTGTATAGTAACATAAATTAATTTATTGTGTGGCCCCCATGAACGGAATTCCACAAAACTTGGCGTGCATACAGAGGGTGTCATAATGATCCTACACTTCCAATTTCGTGCAGTTTTGACTATGTTAGGTCACAGATACCTTCAATTACAACACCTCATTTTTACTTTTTGTGTTTAACTAGGTGGCGCTATACATGAAATGAGTGGTTATGGAATAGGTTGACATGGCCCCTTGAGATCAACATACAAAAAAAATGGTCCTCCTAAACCCTACGGTTTTCAAGATATTCACAGAAAACTGTGTCTGCCCCCACCCTCCTTCGGGGTCCAGTCCAGCGGGGGGCTACAAATCAAAAACGATGGTTCCATGCTATCCATGTGGGGTTACATGCCCACCAAGTTTCGTGTACCCCGGTCTTTCAGTGTCCCGGAATCATTGACGGAAATTTGGGCATCAAAAAAAAAAAAAAAAAAAAAAAAATCTGATCTAAACCTATATGACCGCCCGCTTAAACTCCGGGCGGTCATAATTACTAAAAAATAGATAGATAGATTAGAATTTAACACTGGTTACATGTGATTGGTTTATTCAATTTCACTTCACCGGAGAGGTCTTGCCCATTTCAGAGTCCCTTCCTTGACGTAGCTTCCCTATATCTCTGTCTGTCTAAATATCTCTCGAACCGTTTGCCTGACCAACTTCACACTTGGCATGTGCCTTGCTAAGGGCACACACAGTGACTGGCCGACTGGATTTTGGGCACATGTCAGAAGGGCTGTGCATCAAATGGGCTACTCAGAATGCTGGTGAACGTAGCATTTTATCGGCCTTATATCAGCATGGTGCAGGATCATATAACATCCAGTTGTAGGCAGGCCCTCGTCTACTTACTCATTTCCCCAAGTTATCCATCAGGATTTTTAAATGGATTTGGTAGCCCAATATAACTATAACTTGAATACTATTGCTACTGGACAGCTGACTGCTACTTATTCATGGGCTTCATCAGGTCCCTTACCACAGGTGTATTAATCAAGCACCATACACCGTACATTACATTACATTGCATTACATTTGGCTGATGCATTTTTAACCAAAGCGACTTACAACATGGTAAACAAGTTTAAAAGTTATTTAAAAACAATTCTCCCAACAATTCTAGAACTATTTCCCAACAATTCAAAAGGTAGAGTAGGCCTACAATAAGAGCAAGTTAGTGCATCAGTGAGTGCTGTTTTTTTAGTCAGGTGTCAGTTCTAGTCAGGTGATAAGTGCTAGAATTAGCAGGCTAGTTGTAAGTGGTGCTACAAGAGGACAAGGGCCAGGGACCTGATGAAGCATTATTTGACATGGAACTATACTCTCATTCCAGCGTAATAATCAAGGAACACCATGGGCACAGCAGCACAATGATATCATGCAGCACCTGAAAATAGTCCCTGTAGGATAACTTCCAGCAACAAGGTTGAGCTGCAGCAGACAAATTGGTTAGTTACTGGATTATTACGCCTGAATGAGAGTATAGTTCCATGTCAAATCAGCCTAGAAAATCGCTATGTTTCATTTTCTGTTGTTCTTATTACACTTTATAACTTGAGAGGAGACAAGTTTTAAATTGGAAAATTACCGGAAATCTTAGTCACCTTTAAATGTGATGCTAGCAGGCGAGAAGCTAATGGTCTAATCAGATTCAATGATCTATGCGCTAGGCTGGAGCTAAAACCGGTATCGCCAGACTCAGAGAACGGCTGGATGAACTGGAGAAAGGTAAAAATCAATTGTTTAACTGAAGGGGAGGTGGCAAATGAGTGTAATTCTCCAAATGGTGGAACATCCCTTTAATTTAATTGGCATGTGTAAGTCACTTTGGATATAAATAAATGCAAATGTAACCTTTAGCCTACAACTCATTTGTAAATGCGTTGCAAGGCATAAAAAGTCCTTACTTTAGATGAGCTCAAAATATCATTAACCAACCACTTGCAACCATGCTTGGAATTTCCTAATTTTAGGGGCATGGCCACTTGGCCTCAGTTGGGCATATTTAGGGGCCACAAAGGCCATACGTCAGGACACCAAGGCCAAAGTTAACAATACAGTAGGCTACATAAAAATGATCAAAGTTGTATTTAGCCTATTCACAGCAGTAGACCTGCATCACTTTATGAAACATGACAAAAACATGAAACATGACATATTACATCAGTGTTTCCCATACATTGACTTATTTGTGGCGGCCCTGCCACCACACAATGATTTTCTATGTTGTACTACTTAAACTGGATGAAATCCTTTCATTGTAGAGCTATGTGCACCTTTGCAAAGCCTCTCCTTGTGTCTCTGTCCCTCAACAAACCTGCATGCACATTTAAAGAAAACGTTAAAAATCCGCAAGGATTGTTGTTGGCAGAGAAGACGACTGGCTAAATCTGTTAGCAATCATAACCATGTTGCGCAAAATTTGTTCAAAACTGAACACCCCCATCACCTACCACCACAAATAGAATTTTAAATTCTGTGGGAAACACTGTACATAGAACTGTAAATCGTCTGATTTTAATATTAACAGATATCTAGGCTATATTAAACATTTATTTTCTATTTGGCCTGTTATGAAATCATGTATTGAACAATTTAAACACACCGGATTACTCTGGAATGGCTAACTGTACAGGGGAATGCTTTACACCCTTGTGTTTCAGTAAGGTTATTCTGATATGGTTTGTCATGTGTTGAGGGAAGAGTTTGTGAAGTATTTCACCGAGATGAATGGGTTGGGAGATGGTCGCAGAATAATATGATTAAATTAAAGTTACTTTTGTCAAACCGTTTACCACAGCAACTAGCAGCTAACGACGTTTAAAAGCTGAGAAAAAGCTCTTTCATGTGATGTGATACATGTAATGTCTGTGTGATGAGTAAGCTACTTCGCGAGTAGTTCAATAGAGGAGAATGGGTGAATTTGGACGCACTTTCTTTCTTGCGCTGTCACTTTCTCCACTATATAAAATACTAAATTAATTTGCGCTGTGAATTCTAAGATTATTTTGACAGGCCATAGGGTAGATAAAAATTAACGCTATTAGTGGGATACAAAGCAGAATATAGAAAGAAGAGGGCACCAAGGCCACAGTGGCCTATGAACCTCCGATTTTCAAAGGGGCATCACGGCCAACACAAGGGGCCATTCCAACCCTACTTGCAACTCCTGAGTTAATCATGAATTATAGTATTAGGAAGTGGTTTATAAAACATTTATGATATCAACACCCTTACTAATGCCTACATGTAAGTGTAAATAGTTTCCTTATACAATTCCTTAGCAACTGTTAAATAATTAAAATATTCCTTCATTAACAAATTATTATTGCATAATTTATTAAGTATTAAAATCAATGTATAAACATATTTTAGATATATGCTTATTGACTATGAACAAACCATTTATAACTGTGTGTACAAATGCTTTACTGATGAGAAATAATGTATGAGCAAAACTTTACAAATGATGAACAAACCATTTACTAATAGTTTACAAATGCTTAATAAATAATGAATTTAGTGTAGTTATTATAAAGTGTTACCGAATGCATGTAAGAAGAAAGTGTAATGAGTACTTTTGTCATTCAACAGGAAGAACATGCTGTGCCTAGCCATTTATATGAAATAAAAAAGGTATATATGACAATATTTTTGAAGAAGCAGATGCTTAGGGTCACTACTATAAACCAGGCAATCAATGCGCATAAGTCTTGACATTTTTGTTGGTATACTTGAATTCAATTCAATTGAATGAAAACTATCTCCAGCACACACAAACAAGTAATTTACATAATTTTCACATCAAAAAGCATGTTGATTAAATTAAATTATGATTTTCTGCTGCAACATTTTCCTAGGTGCTAGTCAGCTGACTGTTGACAAATTGAGCAGCCTTGATGTGGACAGGCCTATCACTGTCCACTCAGCCCTTATCAGCATCAGGCGCGTGTGTGTGTCCTCTCTGACACACTCCTGGAGTGTGCCGGCTTCAGGTGTGGTCTGACCTCTCCAACTGTTACTCTCTCTGATCTCACTACCCTTGACCCAGACAAAAAAAAAACAGGATTCTTGATGATAGCCAGTAACACCACTTTCAAAATGTTCCATCCTGAGATTTTCAAACACCTATGTCACTCATACACACGCACACACACAGACGCTTGCAGGCACGCACACATGTGCGTGCACGCGCACACACACACACACACACACACACACACACACACACACACACAAAGACACACACGAAGACACACACACACTTGAACTTGAGAAGCAAATGCTGTATTGACTTAAGACAACAGAAAGTAGTAACGTTGTAAGACAGATTAGATATTCGGGTAGTGGAGATAAAATATCATAATGTTGCCTGATAGGTCTGGATGTGACACTGACAGAGACAACTTGAAAAATAATGTTTATAATGTTAACCAGAAAAAAATAGAAACAATCCTGTACATGTGTCAGTTTTACCGCTACATACTTCTATAGACCTAAGACGATAGATTTGTTTTTACAACAAATTTGGTTTTGGAATTTATATCAAAGTAGAAAAATACCTCAAGCCCTCAGATCTTGAGCACTGGCTTGTATATGCATTTTTTCTTCTAGGAATAGGATACTATGCTTTAAACATGATAACAGAAGCTCAAAGTGCAGTAGCCTTTGAGAATTTTCAAATAACCTGGAGTGGACCTCACATCATGCATGTCTATCCACTTCCCCCCCAAAAAACTTTACCTCCTCTTTTCTCTTTGGCAGTCACACACAAAACATCACACACACACACACACACACACACACACACACACACACAAGCATAGCTTTCTGCTCTGTATATTCTGGGATGATGGACTTTAAACCCATTGAAATAGAACACATCCTCAGCCTTGAGGAGTGGTGACGGTGGGAGGTACTTGAATTGAAGGTCAGATGTGAGAGTGGGGGAAGGGCATCGGAACAGATTGTTGAATAAAGGGGAAAGAGGGGGGTGAGAGGGGTCATCGCCTGCATGTACTGTTGGAAATATCTTGGCAACCTTGGACTGATAAATGATGTACCCAGGCCCACCCCTTAAGCACGCAATGAATTCTGATGTAAAAGGACCTCTTTGCTGACATCCATGAACAAAAACTGCTCAATAATATAAACCAAACACCACAGCTCCTACAAGGGTCAAATTGGGGTATCGTCAAATCAGCGGGCGTGTTCGATCGAACCTGCTTTGCGAATATCTGGCTAAACGTAAGGAATATTTGTATTGAAAGATTCAGCAAGATCTGCGCAGCACTGCAAGATCGAACACGTCCGCTGATTTGACGATACCGGACCAGGAAGCCATGGAATTTTCTTCCTACAGATACAGGTCTTGTTATAACCTCACTGTACACTTTTAAAGTTTACAATACTTTGGTTTGTCTTTAGAAACCCTCACCACACTATCAAAGAAGTGTAATTATACTTTCAGCATTGTTGGTGGTATAAAATATAGTGGTGGGGGAAAAAATCAATTCTGTTCAGTATCGCGATATTTTGTGCACGCAATTATATCGATACAGTAGCACAAAGTATCGCAATATTAATGACCGCTGCTAGCGAAGCTAGCGAAGCGGTCATATAGGGATTGTCAAAGTTTTTTTTTTTCCCCCCCATCATCTACTTCCTGAATTTTTGGTCAACGATACCGGGACACGAACCACGGGGCACATGAAATTTGGTGGGTATGTAGCCCCACTAGACTTTTACGGAAAAATTTAGTTTCGTCCCCGGGGGCCACTCCCCCTGCTGGGCCCCCCGAACCGCAAAAAAAGCAGTTTTTCCTAAATAACTACCTGAACCGTGGCACTGAGGATGAAGAACCTTTTATGGTATGTTGGTCTCAAGGGCCCATATCAATCTGGCCCATAATCACTCATTTGTGATTTGCACCCCATAGGTAAAAAATGAAAATGCAATATTATTCTGCTTTAATCGCCCCTATCTTCAGTTAAGATGTTCAGAACTGCACCAAATTTTATGTGTATGATTGACCTGGCATTCTCTGGGGGTCCAAGTTTCGTAGAATTTCATCCATGGGGGGGTCTAAAAAAATTAGGTTATGTGTACATTTAGTGACTGTACACTCATTGGCCTGTAGATGGCGGTGCACACATATACACATGCACACACACACAGGCACCCACATACTATCGGTATTAGAACGGCCGATACATAATAACAAATTCAGTAGGATTAAAAGAAAGCCAAAATAAATATTCATCATCATCATCATGGCTGCATTTCCAGTATTGGCGATAAGTAGTCGTTTGTCCACTAGATGGCGCGTCATTGCAGTGAGACGTCATTTTGTTGGAAGTTAAAAGTGTGTTGGAAAAACAATGGACGCTTCATACAAGGAGTGTAGTTTACCGCAGAGAACGTCTAATAAGGATAGGATGATGTTCACATGAAATGTAATTTCCATTTCTTCTTGAAGCCGAAATAAATCTGAGGATGTTTATCGGACATGCTTGGTTTTTACTGCAGGTACGTTAATCTTATAATATCCAGGGCTTAAATTTCACTGCGGGATTGCGGGTATTGCGCATAATTTGTTCAAGTCCCGCAACTCTAGCCATCATAATGCGAGAAATTCCCGAGATACACTTTTACAGCCTGTCTGATGACGTTAATATAGCCTAATCATTAAGTGGCGTGAATGCGGTGCTATTGACCCGGACTGATCAACTACCGAGTTGAATTGAACATAGCCTCATGCAGACTCACATGGGAGAGAGAGAGAGAGAGAGAGAACCACTTTATGCTTACGCCAAATAGGCTACGCTTACCATGGCAAACTTTACATCTGGAAAGAGCTCCTTGGTAACTATCCTGCTAGCTCAGTCAGGTCACGTCAACACTTGATCCCAGAAAGATTGTCTTCGACATGTTAGTTTTTTCAACATTTATTGTATCTAATGACATAGAAAACATAATGATTTGCATACACATACCACACTGTGCACAACTTTTATTCACTAGCGACTATAGCCTAAAACCGTCAGGTTGAAGGGGGGCTAATTACTCCATAGAATTAATCTCACGTATTTTCTTAAAGTGACAGGCACTCAATTACACCTACTCATCAGCAATGTGCACTCAATTGGACCTACACACCACATTAAAGATATGCCTAAGTGTTAAAGGTTAAACGTCAATATGAGGCATTCAAATTACTAAATATGTTTAGCTACTAGTAATTACTAGTAAAATGCTATACTTTAAAAAAATGAATTATTAAATAAATACACTCTATATGAATTCAAAAATATATGATAGAAACATATCACATAAGCTATCATTTTCAGTGTGTGTTTGTGTGTGTCAAGCAGAATCTAGGATGTCCACTGTTGTGAATGATCCCACTACAGTATATATTACTGATGACGTCAGGGTGGTGGGGGCCCCAAAATCAAACACTTTTTTAAAAAGTATCGAAGTATTGAAATGCAATTCTTGACTTGGTATCAGAATCGACCCCCTCCCCCCAAATTGTGTAAATCCCCCCCTACATGAATAACCTAAGGGGGGAATTCCCCCCCATTTTGAAAAATGAATTTTAAGCCCTGATATCAATAAGGACCTAGGTAATGTTACTGTTAGCGTTGGTTGAGTGATGGAGGCCAATTTGATTGATTGCATTTGTAGAAAACTATAAATGCGGTTATACCAAGCAAATTGATAGCAGCACTGTAATTGTATCTTTCGACTGTCATTTGTTGCCGTGCTACAAAAAATCATTCTGTGCAATGGAAGATTTACCAACGTTACACCGGTCTGATACAGTTTTGCCTATCCATGCGTGAGACTGAGACGCCTGTTTATTTTGTTTTAAGTGCGTGCAGGGTGTGAGAGGGGAATCGATGTGCTTTGATTCCAGCTTGGTAGTTGTAGTCTGTGAAATTAAAAAGCACATGTGTGTGAAGTATCCAATGACATGGCTGCTTTAGCAACACACCTTAAGCTACTGTGTAGGCCTAGTGGGTCCCATTTAGAAGTGGCTACTTCATTCGCGCTTTCCTTGACTCATGGAGCTGCGTGAATTTTATTACAACTTTTAAGCCACGATATGGCAGTTTAAGTCCGGCTTGATACTGTAAATGTAAGCCATTGGTTTCAAAGGAGATTTTATTTGTGTCGCCAGCATAGCCTATTGACAATTTATGTTGTAAATAGGCCTACCTTATAAGCCTACCTGTAGCTTAGGGAAGCTAACAGCTTTCTATTATGATCTAGTTTGTTAGTTACAGTTTTGTCATAACTCCCTGATGCATTTTTGCATTTAGAATAGCCAGAGCGTGGATATCTCAATCGGAAAATTAAACAATATCGGGTGCCTATGGACTGGGCTGGGTGAACCCAGCCTGATCTGCCCGCTATTTATTTTTTGATTTCTTAAAAGATTGAGCTTGGTCTGGTGAAAGCCAGACTAGCCATGGACCTCAGTTACACAATGCAAGGGAACATGAATCAGCCTATATTTGCACGAACAATAACGGACAACAGCTCTTCAACTTTGGCCCGTTAAAAGTGTGTATGAACAGTCTAGCGACGCATTTCATCAAGACTTGTCAGTTATTTGCACCACTGGTTAGATGTAAAACAGCATTTCGTTTCAGACTACTGTTACTTAATTTGTGCATTAACAATAACGTTTCAGACTACTGTTGCTTAATTTGTGCATTGACAATAAAGTATTACATGAACTATAGTCCGGCAGCCAAATGCCATAATTTAGGTGAACCTGGTTTTGTCGGTTAAAGTTTTTTTTTTTTTCTTTTCTTGCTGTCAAGGGGTAACTCAATAAGATTAGAGAGGGTGCCCGGTGATATCCCTTGGGCAATTCTCGATATTAAGCCTTTCTTGTCCAATGTGTTGAATATAAGGTGAGGCACCACAGGTGAATAGGGTAAAAAAATTAACTAGCAGATATCACTATGAAACTTTCCCAGTTGATTACTTACATTAATATGGAAAAGAAATGTATTACAAGTTATCTGTAATATAAAGTTTAAATATGCAAATTAAGCATAATCTAATTAAATATGTGCTGATTTGCATAAACTAAAAAAAAACTAAATCGGAACATTGGATGATGCCAGGTTCAAAATTACTTGTTCATTGTGTTGACATATTAGATGAAAAGTCTTTTACACAGGGAATTTTAGATATCTCTTAGATATCTGTATTTATTCCGTAAATCAGAAAATACTGCCAATAGCCTTTAAAAAAATACATTTTCGCCATGTTTTTAGGAATAAAATGTAATATAAAAGGCTAGGAATAACATATCAACAAACCCCTCTGTAGTAGCCTTCTAAATATAGTTAGGTATAAGACTGGAAAGTTTGGTATATGTAGGTGCTTCTGAAATGCCGATTTCATTCTCAGAGTGGGAGAGGAAACTAATCCACGGGTGCTACGTGCTAGCATCTCTCAATAGCACGTCTCTTAGGTGTGGATGGAGGTTTACCAGAGACTTTCTAATGAGGAGTCACAACACTTAAAAAATCCTCCATAGAAATGCATGGGGTTAGTTTGTAACACCAATATGGCAGTTGTCTACACATATCCGACCCCTTTCATGTGTTGTGATCTCACTGCTGGAGCAAGGTTGGTGTTGTGAAGTCTTGCGCACGCCGAAATAGATGCCCGATAAGTGCCCAAAAAGTGCTACAATATGGCTGCTGAGTGGAAGGACTTACTGCATGTATGCTATGTAAATGATTACTGTTAGCCTAAACTGCCCTCTTTTAGCTGATTTCTACAGGGTCTGTTCTACTGTTCTAATCCTATGTATAAAATATACATTTATTTTTTATTCTTTATTGCAGTAGTAGTCTATGCTCAGAGCCTAAACTCGTCATTCAAAAGAGAATATTCATTTTTAAGTAAGTAGGCTTTTGAAGTATATGGAGCCTGAAGCGAAGGAATACTTCAGTTGGAAATTCAACTGCCATTTGAAGAAAGATTCATTGATTAAGTACTAAGCCCAACCAGTCTACCAGAAAATGTCAAACTTGCACCAAACTCGTTTTTTGGAGATGATCAGATGTGGCTGCAAGAGTGAAAATCCTTGTAGCTCTAACAGATGCAGTTGCCAGGTTGCAGTTGCCCAAGGGATATCACACTGGGCACCCTCCTAAGTATTAAAGAGCCACCCCAAGTCAACAAGTCTAAGCAAAATGAATAAATAAATAACCCACAAAACAGGTCTGACCCCATGGCTCCCCAGGACTGGCATTATCTGAAATATAGAAATTCATTAATTCACTTAGTAAAAAATGTTAAATTGTCCAAATTTGAATGTACTGTCTGAAAAACTATCACACAGAACATTGTATTTTAGTACATTTTAATTGAGTTGATTTGCATTTAATATGAGTATGCCTACTCATCTTGAAATTAGAGGTATATCCTATTTCATGATTTTGGCACATTGGGCTTTTTCATATTTAAACATTAAATTAAAGAAAACTTTAATACAAATTTCCTATGTAAAAGACATCAATGAAAAAATGAAAAAGTAATTTTGAACCCGGCTTCATCTAATCAATCAGATTTTTTCTTTTTAAACTTTATGCAAATCAGCACATATTTAATTAGATTGTGCCTAATTTGCATATTCAAACATTAAATTTCAGATAACTTGTAATACGTTTTTTTTCCATATTAATGTAAGTAATCAACTGGGGAAGTTTCATAGTGATATCTGTTAGTTATTTTTTTTTACCCTATTCACCTATAGTGTCTTACCTAGTATTCAATACATTGAACAAGAAAGGGTTAATATACAAAATTGCCCAAGGGATATCACTGGGCACCCTCCTAAATCTTAAAGAGATACCCCTGGTCTACAAGATTCTGCAAAAAAAAAAACTTTAACCAACAAAACCAGGTCTGACCCCATGGCTGCCGGACTACTAAAGATGACTAAAATCTTATGTAGAAAAAGAAACATTCACAAAAAATCCATCCATCCAAAAATGACCTTTGTTTTTGATAGCTGTTGAAAACGGCATGGAACTGACAGAGATGTTTTTGTTTATAAAAAAAAATAAATAAATAAATAAATAACATTATGCTGATACCTTTTGCTTTTCCCAAATACAATGTAGCACAGGTGTAAGTGACCTTTCAATCCAGTTTCAATGGATGAACTGTGATGAACTGCCCTACTTGTGATTGTTTAGAGATTTTAAAGGTTTTATAACAATGCTACATCTTCTTTGGCTATTCTACAATCTATTCACCTTTTCAGCACCAGTAGGCTACTTTCTGTGCAGCCGCACACACACACTCAGGCATGCCAAACAAGCATACACAAAAGTTTCAAGAGTGGGGGATGGAGTAAAATATGGAGACAAATTGAAGTGTGATTTATTTTCGTGGAACGGATGTACAGCACTGAGCGGCGGTCATATTTTGTACCGCTATGCGGTACATCTAGTTACTTATATAATGATCTATTTTACTTTTATTTGAGTCAGGTTTACTCAGGGTTTACTCTCAGGCCCTAAATTTCAGCACGGGATTGCAGGTATAGCGCATAATTTATTCAAGTCCCGCAACTCTAGCCATCATAATGCGAAAAATTCCTGCACACATTTTTGCTATCTGATAACGTTAATCTAATAATGGAGCGACGTGAATGCGGACCTGACGGACCAACTTCTGACTTGAATCGAACGTAACCCCATGCAGGGATCCCCCCCCCTTTTTTAAAAATTAATTTTAAGTCCTGACTCTGATAACATTAAATTAGCTTATTACGCCCACAAGGTGGCACTTGTTGTGGCGCTTTGTTGTTGTGCATTCAATGGCAATTTCAAATGAAAATGGCTTCACAATCACAAACTGTCATACACAACGCTCTGCCTTCTTTCACATCGAAAGTGTGGGTGTATTTCGGTTTTCAACAAAAGCTAATAGAAAGGACCTTGACATGCACCATGCCATGACAAAGTTTTTGCTCTACCCTCCTACTAAGTTTTTGCACTTCAGCTAAAGTGTAGAAGATAATGTTCACAGAATTAAATGTGAAATTTGAAGTGAGTTGAAGTCTTATTTTCCTTATTTTTTGTAATGCCTTTGAATAATATGGGAGACATGAATCGCAGTATATCACAGTATCAAATCACAATACTTGTATATGTTAAGAAGTAGTTAACTACCGTAAAAAGACCCTAGGTTGGTTTTACTCCGGAGTTAACCTTTAAGATAACTGCCCATATACTGTTGGTGCTACTGCCTAAAATAAAGCACAAATGTGTGTTGCCTGAAGGATATTAGTTTAGCCTACTCAAAGGTCAAACCTGCTTTACTACTAGAAAAAGACCTTACACATATAAATACTGGAAACCAATGATACTGATATTTTGCAGTTGGAGACAGGATCTGTATTGAAATTGTATTGAAATTGCCTATCATTTACAAAAGCAAACTTTTTTTTCATATACTGATATCAGTTCATGTGATATCACTTCACGCTGTGTGACATGCAAAAATGCTTTCCAATGAAGCACAAAATTGCATTTAATGTTGCCAGATTGCCAACTATCATACGAGCATTTACCTTCTAGTGAGATTTTATATATTACCTAGGAACACGCCAACTTTTTGGGAAGTTACCTTTTTTTCATCAGTGGGTTACACCAGTTAGACTATAGCTCCCTTTTAGTTAAAGGCTAGCTAGGCTAACTTGTATCATGCCATGTCAAGCTCACAGTAATTAACCCAGCCATGGGCGGATTATGAACTTTAGGGCCCCCTACTAATTGTCGTATATGTGGGAGGGTGGGTTTGGGGGTCCTCCCCCAGAAAATTTGTATGTGTTTGATGTGATTTCCTGTATTCTGGTGCATTTTGGCGATGACCAATACTAAATTCAATCAGATTCATAGCCTACATCCTGATTTGTTGATATTGAGGCAATGATTCCATGCAAAGGCTTGGGCTTCAGGGCCCCCTGACCCCTTGGGCCCCTGGGCCCGGTAGGCCCGTGCAGTAATCCATCCCTGAACCCAGCCTCAAAATGTTACCAGTCAACTGAGAATTCTCTGCATTAAATTATGTTACAGTGTGAAGCATATAAAAAATATTATCAATTCATATCCAAGAATGACATGCATTTCCAATATATTATATAGTTTGTGTCATAAATGAATGAAGAAATAAATTAAATGATAAACGTTTCACAGTTGCATAAGATTCACATTTATTTGGTTTCAAGTTCTACCACATTTTAAACATGCTTTAATAACACATGGATCACATTCTTCACAGGTAGTCCAATAGGAGCCAGAGGTCCAGGCTGACCACACAAAAGAAAACCTGATGTTCTAAAGTGAGCTGTTTCAGTTAAACTTGTTTCACTTTACAGTTACCCCGTGGGGGAGTTTCTCTATATGTTGTCAGCCCATACTGGCCATCTCTCTGGTCTATTTGGTCTGTCTAAACCCCTTACATTTATAATTGTGGTATGTGTAAAATCTCTCCTTTGTAATTTAAGAGAGAGGTGCAAGGGACCGACCACCATCTGTGAAGGTTATATTTCCATAACATTGACATTACTAATGATAGTCCTTCAAAAAAAAACAATCAGCATATACCCGTAACAGTTGATAGAACAAAAAAACTGATTGGCTGAGAAAGTGTCATAGCCTTGAGAGGTAAACAAATTAATGTCACAAGCTACAAAAAACGTAAGTCTGACAAGAATTACATTCTTAATGAAATGCCTTCACAACAAAAATACTGGCATTAACTTTGCTGTTGCCACTATCCTTGACATTCTTGGATACAGCATGCAGTTACAGAGAGATTAACTGTGCTCGTATACACTTTACAGATTTTATTTCTGACCCTGCTGGAAGAATACTGCCATGTAGTTTTAAAACGATTCTGTATTTCAGAGCTAACATGACAGGGATGGTAAAGAGGATATGAACTGCTCAGTGCCTGTTTAAAGGATGCTGCACAGAGCTACCTGAAAGTAATATTCTCCTGCAAGGGAGTCACAGAACCAATTCGGAAGAATGGAGTGACATACAGTAAATGTGGGATGTGGCAAATAATGAAAACAAACACTGAAAGAAGGCTTAGGTTCAGTCTGAGGTAGCATAGTATTGCATGTGAAGAATATATATATTTTAACAAATGATTAAATGTTAAGCAACAGATACAAAGGTATGACACATAATCGTGAACAGCACTGATGTAATGTAACCAGTGGAAAACACTTCTTTCTATCATGGAAACATGCAACATGATGAGACATAAAAGGAGGTAGTTTCAATGTTGAATGTTAAAATAAAAATCGCAAAACAAAGGTAAGCTCTGCAAAGACAAATGTAAAAACATAATAAAGAAAACATTAAAAAAAAAAAACGTTAAAAAGCATGTGAGTGGCTTTCAAGATGAATTGGGTTAAGACCAAAACACAAAGCTTAGCATTGTGCTGGAAGTATCCTTGGACATTAGCTGTACCCTAGCTGCTTTAAGGTTACACATAATCTCCAGTGTTGAGTTCATAGGTCATGATAGTCAGTACAAGCGTCAGGCCAAGGTCAAAAAAGGTCACTCTAACAGCATATTAATCCCTGAGAGTTAGAATGCCTCATCAAATAAAAACCCCTAAAAAAAACATCAGGTCGAAGCTTAAACACTGTTCACCTCGTAAGCATAAATCAAGTACATTGTAACAACTGATACATGTGAAGGTTTATAACAGAACATGGATTACCTTAATTATAATTCCCTTTAGTGGCACATATTGTTGCCATTAAACCAACAGTTTAGGAACTGAATTCACAGTTAATTAGCAAATAAGGCTGGAATATTAAACTGGATCAGTTTCTGGAGCTGTCCCAATAGTGTGGTGGTACTGTGGACTACAGTCCTTAGGATACTTGAGAGTTGTCTTAATGAAAGTATGAAATTGTGAAGGATCTTCTCCAACAGTGTTTGAACAACTGAAAATGTTTTTGAAAGAGTTTTTGTGCAGAATATTAATGACTATAAAAGGATAAAAAAAAAAGGATGTAGGAAAGCAGCTATTAAGCAGGAAGCTTAAGATGGGCCTAATAAGCCCGAGACTTGTCCTCTCTTAAAGCAAAACTCTCGCCAAAATGCAACCTAGGGTCTTTTTGTGAATGTACCCGAGTCAAACTCTTGTTTAAAGGCATAATTACGACGTCAGCGCCACTTTTGAGATTGACCATATTTTAAATGGCCTTTTGAATGGGAGTGCTAGGGGCAACAACTATGATCGCATCAAAATCACCATAACCGCTTTTGAACAACTCACTTCTGGCAAGATGGCAGCAAGCGGAAAAAACAACTGCTAAAGTGAGTTGTTCAAAACCTTTCTTTTTAGTCAACTCTTGTGTACACAAACAATGTTCTCAATGCTCGAGTTCATGTGTGAGACCCTGGTGATTCTTCGAGCAAAGTTTCATGTTGTGTCGAGCCTTCTTAATGTTTTAAAAATAGATTTTAAAATTTTTATGCGATCATATTAGTAGTGTCCCTAGCACTCCCATTCAAAAGGCCATTTGACCCGAAAACGAAAATACGGTCAATCTTAAAAGTGGTGCTTACGTTGTAATTATGCTTTTAACCGAAAGTTTGACTCGGGTACATTCACAAAAAACCCTAGGTTACATTTTGGCAAGAGTTTTACTTTAACATGCATATTGCTCCCTGCTAGTCATTGTCTGGTGCAAATTGTAAACATTTTCATTTTGCATTCATTTTTGGAATGTTAACAATGACAATGAGGAATTTTGTTATCATACCTAACAAAGTCGTAGGCTGTAGTAAACCATGCAGCTAGATTGCCACTCATTAGTAATGCTGTGGCTAAAGATATTGGTGATCTGATGAATCTCTCGGGGTAACATTGTGATTTGATTCATGTGTGAAAATTTCAGCTGATAATCACAGTCTCACAAAACACCCTCAAAATAAATCTCCTTCAGTACAAACAAAACAAAATAATAATAGAAAATGTCCAAGAAAACAAAAACACTAAAAGGACCTACAATGTCCATGTTTCTACAACTACAAAACAACAAGTTTGTCAGTATTG
Source organism: Alosa alosa (assembly GCF_017589495.1). Taxonomy (NCBI): domain Eukaryota; kingdom Metazoa; phylum Chordata; class Actinopteri; order Clupeiformes; family Clupeidae; genus Alosa; species Alosa alosa. The sequence goes on along the minus strand of NC_063193.1, from coordinate 13,313,552 downwards.
TGATATCTGAGTAACTGTAAAATGAAAACAAAACAACAAAATTGGTCATTTTACCCTGTTTAAAGCATGAGTCCAATTGCTGGTCCAACTGCTGGTCCTGAAAAGGGTTTGACCTCTTGTCCATTGAATATTCACACAAAAGCTGCTGAATTGCACCTCAGAAAAAGGAATGACATTTTTCTTTCAAGCAGCATGTAAGACTAGATACATTTTAAGACTTCATTATGTCTCAAAAAGTAACTGAGTCAAGAAGCCTATAAAATAATGTTCGTTGCTTTTAAACAGTGGAAATAAAAAAAAAATTACTCCTTGTCGACTAGACAAGAATTTACATTTTTTGCATCGGTGGCAATGGTGTACCAGATGGCAGCTGATTTGAACTACATATAGTCCTCATCGAGAATCAAGTAAAGGCCAGGGTAGTATTTCCCCAAAAGCATGATTTCACCACCATCATGAGGCATTTTCTTAATGTCTATCTGGATCTGCAGGAGAATGGTGAATGGAGAATTAGGCCAGTACTGTGCATAGAAGAGACTTTGAGTGTTATATAAACACTGTCTCCCTGTAATCAAGACAGCAGTTGGAATTGACTTTGTTTATCCCAGCAGTGGGTGTCTACACCTTCATCAGTTTAAAAATCACGTATCTGTGAGGTCAATGGTTTGCATAAAATTGATGTTCAACAAATGAACATAAAGACTAAAAAAAAATATTTCCATAAAATGTCTTGCCCTCAGTCTATGATTTCACCAACTAAAACACCCACATTATTCCCCCTAAGGATTAGACCACTTTGTAGTGCAGTGTACAGAGAGAGAGAAAGAGAGAGGTGGTGAGAGAGATGGAGAGAGAGCAATACAGTTACCTACAAGTCTGCCTGACCGTTTATGTAACCATTCAAGCAGTTACTCAGAGGCACTAAAGAGTCTAAATCCTCTAGTTTGTGGGGTTAATGTGGGTTGTTTTAAATAGACTGGGGAGCATATAATTACAAGCACAGAGAGAAGGTACCTGAATAATAGTAGAATCACATTCCTGAGGTAGTATTTCAATAAATCAAAAATATAATTTCACATACAGTACTGTCAAAACTAGCTCTACCGATGGCAACACCGACACATTTTACAATTGAATACACACTTGTAAACTCCGAAGAAATATTATTTTTTTTGTGCATTTGTTTTAACAGAAGCATTTGCACAGTGTGGATCAGTATACATTCAGCTCTGTCAGGTAATAAATATATAAAGAAACAAAAGTAACATATAGCTGCGTTACACATTCATTGGATGTCATCGCCCTTCGACCCTGTCCGCTCACTGTCTCCCCAGAGGTAGGCCTACAGGGTGCCTTTGTGCTGATCGAGGACGTGTCATGGCGGGACCTCAGTTGGCAGGGGCAGTGCCCTTAGGAGGACATGGGGAGGCTCCCGTGCTGCGGTATGTGCCATTCAGGCTGGACTTACAGGAGTGTAAGACTGCTTTGAACAGCAAGGGCAGCTGCTCCAGGGGAACGTTTACTAACTTCCCTGAAACACAGACGTTTGGTTTAAGTCGTGTTTTGGTTAGTGCAGTTGGTATGAAAGTGAGTGTGTTTGAGGTTACTTACCTGCAATGCAGCGAATCTCAGGCAAACACATCATGATCTCTGGGAAGCGTTTTGGTTGGTGCGGGTACTTGCATTCGGTGTAGTCCTGGCAGACATACCAGTACCGTTTATTCAGCTGCTCCAACTGGGAAACACTGGTGACACCACGGATATCTGCAAGTGAAAGAATCATTGAGAGCAATAGTATGACAGCAGTGTTGCAGTTTTCAGTAATTTAATTTTTAATTATGTTGAAGAGGCAGGCTTTACAGGTGCTGGGGCTGGGTACCTTGGTTGAGGAAGTTGATGGCTTTCATGCAGGCATATTCTTCATTGCTGACCTTCAGTTGGTGGAACTTGCGGAAAAGATATATAAGCTTCTCCATAACCTCCATTCCATCCTCGCTGAACCTAGATAGATTAGGCTAGATTTGTAAAACTGTTTGATCTATGGTACACTTATAGTTAGAAGCTACTGTATATAGAAGTTATAGCATTGATAAAGTGATAAATCACCATCTATTTGTTACTTATGTTGACATACAGTAAAATGGAAGTTGTATTTGTTTCTCTGTTAGTGTATCTTGCTATTACTTCCCATTACTCTTAATTCTGTTAGACTGGCTGATTTACCAACATCTACATCAGGGCAAAATTTAACTGTACATCCATGTGGAGATTAAAGTGAGAATCTGTAAGAGGACATATTTATACCAGTGCTAATTTACACTCCACTGTGCCCCTTTTTCTAGATCTCTGGTCTGTGATGAACCTGTATTTCAAAATGTGCCAAAATCTGTCTTAGTCTATAGGATGTTATTCTATACAATTTGTTATATTAATATACAGTATGTAACATTAATATATTACTGCACTTTCCTCATGATATGAAATTGTTACAAAGTGTAACTTTTACATTTGTTGTTTAAATACAATGACTACATTCTTGTTCCTAACTGTATTGTTGAAGTGCCTCTGGTGGAACAGAGTTGTAGTTATTAAAACCTGCAGGAAGTTCCATTCAGTGGAGACCAGCCCAGTCTGCAAGTTTTTATCACACACTGTGACATATTTACAACTTAATACCGCGCCTTTCTTACAGTGGGCGTCAGACATAACAATTATTTTAGGTTCTCCCTGTCTATGTCAGGATTACTCCCGCACATCCTGTGAACCTTCCCTCAAATAAGAAGGATGAAAGGGTCCATTTGAACATCTGTTTTTGTCCAGAAACATAAGGTCCAAGTGTGCCAACTAAGCAGCCTGTCTATACTCCTTAAGTCTTTAAGGTGTACGGGAATGTTGGGAAATGAATGTTCTAAAGAATATCTGGGTTCATTGAATTCAACATAGAATTTCAGAACCTTAAATTGTTATGTTATTCAGCGTTCACAGTGCTCAGCGCCCTTGGCAGAAAAAAGCCCTTGGCGCTGACCTTTTTTTCCGCAGCGCTCTGAGTGCTGAAAGTTGAAATCTGTTCAACTTTTAGAACAACGCTGGGCTCGTCAATGTCACTTCTCTCTTGCAAGCCAACTGAAATCAAGGAAGGGGCGGGATCTACACTGTCAACAATATTGGTAGTGGCAGAGGAAAACTCAATCAGCCAAGTCCCATCGTGACTAATATTAAACCACTACTGCAAACTGAACACAAATTACAAAGCCTAGAGGGATGACCTATTCTATTGTAATGCCAAATGAACTCCTTTTGTCAGTCGAAGTCATATTTAGCGAGCTGAGTCCTGAATGATTGCTGCTATTTCAGTTAGCTAGTTAGTTAGCATTAGGCAACGTTCCAAAAAGACATGCAACAAATTATTCAGTCAATCACCAACGAGATGCACGTTCATGTCAGTTTCAATTGCACGGGAGGAAGGGGGAGGGAGGGGCGAGCTCTCAATAGAACCTTTAAAGGTTCCAACCGTGCTAAGAGAACCTTTAAAGGTGATTTGACACTAAACTATACTGAAGTCATGAAGTTAACAAAGAAGGATCAGCTTACATCTTTGTATTATTACTGGGAAAAGGCTTACTATGACAAGTTTAGTAAGTGAAACACTGTATACTGAATGTCTGTGCTTCAAGTAAATTTAATTTTGCCACAAGCCTTTTCTCATCCTGTTGTGCTATACGATTGCACCATGTCTCTTAATGGTATGACCACTTTTCCTCTGTTCCTCTGCTTAGTAGTCTTGGATATCAAGCTGGCCCTAATAGTTGAAATGCAACTAATGAGTAGCATGTCTACTCATAGGTGTAAAATACCCCAATGTGCTAATGCAACCCCAAATAATCATGTCATCATGATGAATGAAACTATTTCACCCTTGTGTAAGACATCGAGTCCTCTGTAACTCACCCCTGAAGTTCCTCATCCGTTGGCGTGTACTTGGTGGTGACGTCGGCCAGGTCCTTCAGCACCTGTGCACTGTAGATGGTCAGGCAGGCCAGCAGGATGAGCTCCTGCCAGGTGGAGCTGAGCAGGCACGTATAGTCCTCGATGGTGAGCTCGCAGAAGAATGGGAGCTTTTTAATCCATGCGATTTGCCTGAAGAGCAGCTCGTCAGCCAGGCGGCACAGCAAGGCAAATAGCTCTACCTGGGTCACCCTGTACCTGGGGGGACAGTGGCTGTAGATATAATTTTTGTATATTGGATATATGTGAGTTGTTTATATCAAGTCACAAAGATTTTCTATTCTGCAATCGTGGACCTCTATGTCTTATCATGTGGCTAAAAAATTGAGGCAGATTGCAATTCTCAGTTTGCTTTGAAATGCTGGAAAGTAATTCTCTGAACTTGGACTCCAACAAAGTGTACTTCCCAAATGCATGTACGATTTAGAGCTCTTACCCTTCCTCGATAAGCATGGGTGTTTCCAGTGGGGCTAGCTCCTCTGCAGCCACCAGCTGGGTGATGAGGGTGTGGGATTGTGGATAGAGGCTGCGTGGTTGGGTAGCATAGCTGAATAGATGCGGAAGGAACTGGTAGTGTGTGGTCATGGCGCTGCCAATGTACTGGTCCCTTAGTGCAGTGGTGTAGCCATTCATCTCTACAGAGCGACTGCAGGGGCATAACAAGGCAAAATATGCTCTTTGAATTGTGGTGACAGCAAGCAACAGTGGACATATTGTGTCTCTGAATGCCTATGCAAAGAATGTGGTGAAACATTGCATTTTCCTAATTTCTGTAACTAGCAAAGTTTTATACAGACTGTGGAGATCCGCACTTGAAACAGTCATTTACATTTCTACAGATATGTTAATATTCATCATCCTGAGACATTTAGAGCATTTTATGTCCTTGCAGTATAGTGTTTTATGTAATGAACGAAAGCTTGAAAGGGCAGAACCTACATGGACGATAAGGTGGAAGCTGGAGATGGTTGGTTGCCTTCGGAAACACCATTGCCAGGGGAACTGTGGTCACTGCTGTCGCCATTGTTGCTCCAAGTGTGGTCTGGCATGTTGGCCTCCTCCTTGAACTCCTGCCCTGACATAATCCTTTCTATCTCCTCATCAGTTATCTGTTTGGGGGATGGGGTGCAAATGTGAGAGTGGAACCATCAGACAACCATATTTAGAGATTCAAACCAAATCTCTTGTGAGGTTTACACATTTTTATGTAGGCCTAGGCCAAGTCATAATTCACAATTAACAGTTAAAAACTAACACAATTGACTCTATGCTAATGTTCTGTTCTTAATGAGAACTGATTTTCAAGAGACAACATTTTGAGAATTACAATTTATACTTAGAATTTGGCTTTCCTATTCTAGTCGACACATTTTGACATGCAAGATTGTAAGAAAGTATTTTCCCCCTCTCTGTCTTGCTTAACTGAATTGAAATTTCAGCTTTACTTCTCTGTACTTTAACAGGGCACAACAAGAGGTAGGCTAGCATGGGCTTTGTATAAGGATTGATTAGGGAGAGCAGAAGGACACACACACACACACACACACACACACACACACACACACACACAGGCACACACACACACACTTCAAGGACATTACCCCAATGAAACTGCTCCTAAACCCAACCCAAACACCCACACACATAGACACAGACACCCGTACCCAAACAGTGAAAGTTAGGATAAGTTTTCAAGGTCAAATGTGTCTAAATTACAAATGTGTACACATGAGCTGTGCATAAAATGTGCAACCTAGACAGACAACATCAACTAAAGTATCTAAGAAATATTATCAGTGTGCTCAGTCTGTACAAATTCTGCAGGATATACAGTATGCTCGGCAGAGAACCAGACATACAGAACATATGCCCTCAATATATTTCACAATGGCTTTGCTATAATGATTAGGTATTTATTAAACCTTTACAGACTTCATCACAATGAAACAATCTGATTCCTGTCTGGACTTACCTGTACAGGCCCAATGCTTTTGTTCCTCCCTCCTGGCATGCCATCCTCCCTAATTGCTGTGAAGTAAAGAACAAATATGGTCAGCAAAGGTTTGAGAAAAAGTTCTATGCAAAGTCTCACAAAAATCCATGTGCACATACAATATTGCTATAGTTTTGACATTATAAAGAAAGAATACTGCATAAGATTATTTAAACACTTATCAACTGAAATGACTTTGGTCAAGAAGTGTCTGCTAAATGTAATGTAATGTAATGTAAAAACTGATCTTGACAGTGACTGCAACTTGTCATACACTACTATGGCCACTAGATAGTGCCATGTGTTAACCAAAGCTCGGTGCTTTTCCCAAGTTGCCTGCATTATATTCCAGTTCCATCTCTCATCACCACAGATTGTACTAATGAGAGAAGATCATCCAAAAGGAATACATCATTTGAAACCCTGTAACCAACATGAGCTATGATACAAATTTAGTGCATAATTAAATGTAATTTGGTCACTAAAATTCTTCTTAAACTCTGGGCTCACAGATCAGCCTCACCTTTGCGGTTCATGCCCATCTGCAGGCACTTGAGCAGTCGGCAGTACTGGCAGCGGTTCCGCTGCTTGCGCGACATTTCGCAGTTCTTGTCACGGCTGCAGCGGTACACGCGCTTGTTGCAGATACTGCGCTTGAAGAAGCCCTTGCAGCCCTCGCAGGAGATGATGCCATAGTGCAGTCCAGTGGCGCGGTCACCACAGATGAGGCAAGAACGCTGGTCAGCCTGATCATCTGAGGGAGAAAAAAGGAGGGGAAATAACATCACTTCTAGGGAACTATTGCCAAGGATACCTTTGTGTTGCTATTGATTTTAGCTGGCATTTGCCGGTGACATTCACTTTTTTTCAACAAAGTCAAGGAACAAGAGATAACATATCATATTCAGAATACCAGCTGTAAAACAGGCAGTATGAATTATAGATAAACCAAGACAGGCCGAGGGTGGGGGGTGGTTGGGGAATAGTGCGTGAGTGTGAGAAAGAGAGAGATACACATATACATGTAGTCAGTCTTAACTAAGAAATAACTACAGTGGAAGACTATATCCTGGGGATTCTGATATTCTCAAAACCAAGACCTGAACTAACAAAAATATTATTAATTTTAGTAAAAACCTAAAAATAAGCTTTTATCTTATTTAGCACAATATGACAAACAGTTAGGAAAACTGTTACTGTCACTTGGTTTATATGTCTCCACATCTGTGAGCATTGATCAAAAAATATTCTACATATCCTGTTGGAATTTGTATTTTGAAATGTTCAGTGACATATCTATAGCATTAACAGCCTAACCTCCCTGTGTCTGATAAAGGACCTTGCTTAGACAGTTTGATACCTTGAAATCATGTACTAGTGAGCTAGTACATGCAAAACCTTGCAAACACCCAGAGCCTTAATTGTCACTGCTAAACATCTAACATCAGTTGGATAATAATACATAAAACAGATCATGATTATGGTCTTGGGAAAATGTCCTGCACCTCTTTCCACAAATCACTTTCTGTCCTAAAACCTATTCTTTTAGGCCTGAATATATGTTTTTGCATAAATATTACTACCATCAGCCACCTTTTATTGTTTGAGACAGTTGAACATGCAGTTACTCATTTGGACATGTGTTCCTTTGATGAAGTTATCAATAAATAATATGTTTATTAAGTATTAGTGGAATCTTGGCATGAAGTACCTGAATGTTGATGAATTGTTCTTTCATCGCAATCCCTTAATTGTAAGTGTGATCCACTCAGTGAGTGCCTGCTTTAATTACACTGTACTTGCCTAACTTGCTTATCATATTACATAAGTGCCATAAAAAGTAATCAGTGCATCCTTCCACACCTGGGACGTCCACACCTGGAACGACTGTAACTACGATAACGGCAAAAAAAAATTGACCGTTTCAAGAGAGTTCTATTATCAGCATCATAGTTGTTCCCACAAGGCTTCCGTTTTAACATTCCATATGGAACACTAGCAGAAGTAGATTGGGAACAAAATAGAACGTTTATCCTTTGTTTTTCTTGTTGAAAGGGTCCATTGCTCTAGCTCATATCAATTACAATGTCCACACATAAAGTATAACAACATAAAGAATGATACCATTGCAGATCACTTTCAGAACGATTTTGAGAATAATAGAAAGCTGACAGCCAATTGAAATCCTTCATATTTTGAGCCATCGCATTCATGTAACTCCTCTCCTAGTTACTCTCCATTGGCTCCCTATAGTAGCCAGAATTAAATTTAAATATCTCACTTTGGCCTATAGGACACTGACTGGATCTGCTTCTAGTTATTTTAATTCAATAATCAAGCCTTACATCCCCAAGCGCCCACTGCAGTCTTCTGATGAGCGTCTGTTAGGTTGACCAGTCATAACAACTAGGTCTTATTCAAGACTCTATTCCTCAGTGGTTCCATGTTGGTGGAATGAGTTGCCCAGTGCTCTCCGTTCCTGTGTAGTTTTGGGTCGTTTAAGAGGGGTCTAAAGACATTCCTGTTCAACATGTACTTAGTTGTTTAAGCGCTTCTTATGTGTTATAGTTTGTATAATATTGTTTTATTTTCATTAGGCTGTTGATTAATTTGACATTATTGTTTATTACTGATATTCTCCTTAATGTAGTCTTACCATGTCATTGTTTTTATATTATTGATTGAATGGACATTATTGTTTTATTATTGCTTTTCCCCTCATTTTCATTGCTTATTTTATTAGGCTATTGATTTAATTTATATTGTTGTTTAATATTACTATTCTCCTTATTATATTTGACCAACATTCTAATCTGTTCCTTGTTCAATTTTAAATGTTATGTTGTTTTGTATTTGTGTGTCGCTTTGGACAAAGGCGTCTGCCAAATCCATAACCATAACTATAACCATCAACACCGGGAGAGACTTTCCTTATCGTTGGTCAAGTCAAGTCAAGTCAAGTTTATTTATATAGTGCCTTAAACAAAACCAAACAATAATAACAAATTAAAGCATAGAAGTGTAATATAGTCAAAGAGTAGATCAAAAGGTAAAGATCATAATAAAAAGAAAACATAAAACACACAAAGTAAAATCATTTAAAAATAGAGAATGATTAAAAAGACAAAATAATAGACACGGGTAGAATAATTTTCAAGACAGATTCAGAAATTATAACTCATTGCAGAAAGCATCTCAGAACAGTTTGGTCTTAAGTCTAGATTTAAAACTGGCTACAGTTGTTCTGTGACTTACTGGAAGGCAGTGCAGGGACTTAAGAATTGGAGTAATGTGGTCAGTTCTTTTAGTTTTTGTGAGAATCCTAGCTGCTGCATTTTGTATCACCTGAAGCTGTTTGATAGTCTTTTTAAGAAGGCCTGTGAAAAGTCTATTGCAGTAATCAATCCTGCTGGAGATAAATGCATGAATGAGTTTTTCTAAATCATCCTTTGACATCAGCCCTCTCCTTTGCTTTCAACTCTTTTGTGTCAAGGACAGTGGCAACCCTAAGTCTTTCCTCCTTTTTACCAAATATAATACCATACTCATAATACCAAATATAGTTTTTTCTTTGTTCAGCTGAAGAAAATTTTGAGACATCCAGGTGTTGATTTGTTCTATACACTGACACAGAGATTCAAGGGGGCCATAGTCGTTTGGTGACAGAGCTAAGTAAATTTGTGTGTCATCTGCATAGCTATGATATGAAAACAAATTATTTTGGATGATTTATCCAAGTGGGAGCATATAGAGGTTGAATAATCGTGGCCCCAAGATCGACCCCTGGGGAACACCACAGATCAAGGACATTGGTGTTGAGGTACAGTTTCCAATGGCAACAAAGAAACTCCTTTCTTGTAGATATGATTTCAGCCAGTTGATAGCTATACCTGTAAATCCAACCCAGTGTTCTAGTCTGTGTAATAAAATATTGCAATCAACAGTGTCAAATGCTGCACTAAGGTCCAGTAGCACTAGGACTGATGTTTTACCTGAATCTGTTTTGAGGCTTATGTCATTGAAAACCTTGATGAGAGCTGTTTCAGTGCTGTGATTTGCCCGAAAACCTGACTGAAAGTAATCAAAATACCCATTTGATGTTAGGAAGGTGGTTAGTTGATTAAAGACTATTTTTTCAATAATGTGGTCAGTGTGGAAGCTTTTCTCGTTATAGTTACAGTTATCTTTTATCATTCTCGTTCCTGGTGTGAATGGCCCTTAAGTGCCATAAATAAAAAATGGCAATGGATTCTGTATTACCAAGAATGTGTAACTACTTAGATCTATTTACTCCCTCAGACACATTCATTCTTCATTCAGATTCCATAGAATTGTGGCCGTTGTATTAATTATGCATTCAAAAACTTAAGTGAAGCTGTGCCCCCTCCCCATTTTGTTAATCTATGTCTTAAAATCATTAAAGGGGATATTCAAGAGATACTTATCTCTCACCTGCATTTAGCTTGAACCATTCACAGAGCACTATCTACAAGTCGGTTGGGTTCCCAATACAGAGTTGAAACAGGAGGTTAACTGATGTGGAAAACAAAAGTTCTGAATTTGGGCTCAAAGTCACTGGCAGAGACAGAGCCTTGCCTCTCATAGATGTGCTAAATACAGAGGAGTATTACCATCTAAATAACATTGGCTTGGAATTCCTTGGAGTCATACTGTAGTATCACAATGGTATTTTGAATGACAATAGAATTGGAGTTTCACCATAAATTGGTGGTTCTGTTGAATGATGGAGAATAGCTTTTTGTCAAGGTTACTGTGGGACCTAATCTCATGGGTATGCCTTTTAATTCATTTTTTGTTTTGTAGTGATTTGGACAATGTAATGTATAAAAGATGCATATAGTATATACATGCAAAGAATATCAGTATTATTTAGTAGTAGTAGGCCTATACTATGTAGGTCTGGAAAGCAATGTGACGTTACATGCCTTTGTGTACATTTCTTACTTTGTTGTGTTTTGTTTGTAATGTAAAAAAGGCACTGGTGGATATAGCATATTGAAGGGTGTCAAAGCATGGCAAACACCAATTTGGTATCACATTTGGACTTTTCAAAACTTACAAAGTAATCTCCTGCCAACAGCTACAACTAAGATTAAATAGAATTCAGACATACTGAGCACCAAAATGTTACAGATGAGATAACAGATTCCTTCCTGTTTGCTTTGCCATTTGTCAGTAGCTCACAACACATGTTGAAATTCAGAGGATTTAAAACTCTTATTAACTGTGCCATGTGAAATGGTAGACTTCCTTCAATGAGAAAACATTTCAATGAAGGTAAGCTTCCTTTATTCACACCATAGCTTCCTTGATTAGCCAAATTTGCCACCCTCTCTTTCAAGTGCATGGCCACCATATAAGACCCCGCTTCACACCTTCACACACTTGATCTCAACGTGTCACCTCATTCCCCACTCCTGTCTCCTCCTGCCCTGTAAATGCTACAGCTTGACAACAGTTGCCAGGTCTATTACAGTAATCACTGAATGAGGGTTACACTAAAAAAAGGAAACTGGGGAAATAAGAGAGAAATTGAGCTACTTTAAACCAAACCGAAACATACAGTAATGTCCTAACTGGTCTACTGGGTTGAGGCATTGTTTACAACATTTAGATTTTAACCCTTCTGTAAATCAAGTGCAATTCACCAAATGAATATGCCTGTCATATGACGAAAAACTGATATTATATATAATTTTAACTCTTTTTATTAGAGACAGGAGCCTATGAGTCAGCCCTAATCTTAATTTACCCTCTCCCAGGACAGACATACTGCTGCCCCTTCCCAGTCCTTGGGCAACACCCTTTGGACATATTCAAGCCTTCAGGGTCAGGATTTGGTTGATTTTCAGGAAATGCCAATCCAACAGGACCTGTCTGGCAAGAATAGCTCCCTTTCCATTCAGTAAAACACAATAAACAAGTCTTTAGTAACACCCCAATTTTAATTACTAAGTATGCATTATCTGGACATTCCTTTCCTCAGCCAATCCTCTGCATGTTAACCGATCTACCTGCCCTAGTGTGTTGTTAGTAACAGAAACAATTCACTCTCGCTCACCCACCCCTGTCATGTACGAACACATTTGACTACATTGACTACATGACTTAATTTACATTGTAATCTCATACTTGTTTTCTCTGTCCTTTAACTTAAGCAAATGCTCAGCTTTGCTGAGTGTGTAAGTAACTTCAACTTCACCCCAGTCTCATGGAGACACATGTTGGCTGACTGACTGACTACACCAAATTGGCCTGCTTGGTGGAGGATGGGTTTGAGGACAGTTGGTCGTGAGGAGCAGTGTGCTGAAGAGGCTTTGTCTTACGTTTCCATTACAATCAAGCCAGCTGAGGGGAGCCACAAGGGAAGGGGAAGGGGGGGGGGGCTGCTGCTGTACTTTTCCGCTAGAGCCTCCTCCGGTATCCCCCCTGCTTTTCTCAGCTCTGTGGACATTCCTCTTATTTTTTTCCTCTACCCATGCCCTCCTTTGAGAGTATTTACTCTCTCCCTTGCACACACACACACACACACACACACACACACACACACACACACACACAAACATACTCACTCGCTCTCATTCTTGCTAATGACATCCACTTTAGCTAGCTCTTCTCTGGATACATGTTTAATTCTAAAGATTGCCTGACTGGGAAGGAACAGTCTGCTTTATATATTTTTAGCCATTTTCCACTGTCATCCCTCCCCTGCTGAGGACATGTGTTATGTTAATTGTGTTTTTCGATACATTTGCAGATTTCAGCTATATTGACAGTGTGCCTCTCTTACTGGTAAAATAATGATGTATATGTCCCCTCTCCCCAAGGTTCCTCTGTATAGATTTTGAAAGTGGATAGCTAATGCTTAAGTACAAACAAAAGTGAGAATTATCAGCCTTTAATTATGCACAGAATGTTAATGTTAATTTTGTGAGTATTGCACACATATTGTGCATTAGCATGCTTTCAAATTAAAAACAAAAGTACACTACTTTTTTGTTATCAGCTTTTTCAAACTGACAATAAAGTAGTATTTATGTATCTCTCCTTTGACTACAATTTTCAAATTAGTCTTTGATGACATTTGCATTTCCCCTGTTTTTTTGTTTTGTTTTGTTTTGCTTTCTGACCCCATTACCCTGCTTGTTCTCATGGAACATCCAACACTTGTAATAGATAATAAGCCATGTCCTTTTGTTTACCTAAATGCAATAACAGCAAATGAAACACTAGGCCAGCTTTACTTGTCTCCATAACAACTATGATTGGATAGGACTATTGACCCACTCAAAGCAGACCTATTGTTTAGCTGCCATTAGCGTCAACAAATCAAATCAAATCTGATCAAATCAATAAAAGATAAGCAATCGCCATTGATACATCAAAATATGTACACACATAATATGTGACCTATTGACTCTCTCATCCAAAATGAATGACCATATGGAATGTGCTCTTCCTGTTGCAAAAGTTTCTTATCTTTGTCTTGATGAGCACATGACAAATAGCAGAAGATTACTATGCACAACTGCTTTAAATCAACACTGACGATTTTGTAATGCTAGAAAATGTTGAATGTTTTTTTTCCCCCAAACATAATCATAAATCTGCTCCACATCAGTAATATCACAAGATGCTAGAACAGCTACCAAAATCAACCTAATTTATATCGCTTTCTTTCCCATAGTAAATTTAAGTTGTGTAAGTTATTCAAGTACAGGGATTTGTTATTCAGATACAAGGACATTGCAGAATTTTAAAGAAGCAACTCAAAATCCTTGTGCAATGTTCTATAGTTTCTGGATACAGAATCCCAACCAAACCATGTAATGTGCAAAACACCTCATCACATGTAAAAAATTTGAATGTAAATGTAAATCAAAACATATAATGAGTTTGGGTCTAAATCACTTGTAGGCTATTTGTCTCTGTGCTTGTTCCTGGTGGAAGTAGCAGCTCTTGGTTACAATGTTTATTCTTAAACTTGTGGTTAATGTGGTTACAGTGTAAATGTGTGTGAAATTAAATCAACATCTGTGTATTTTAACACTTCTTTCTGGAAGGGATGTCTCAGTTTATTTGAATTTAATGTTGAACAATGTGGATGCCAGATAAATAACTTGAACATATACCATTTCAAAACAGACATTTTGATGGTATGCATTGGCTGGCATTGACGTTACTATATCTATGTATGTAAATAGAGGTAGCTAGTACAGATAGGGAAACCTATGTAACGGATAGAATTAGTCAAGCAGTAACTAAGAGGTTGAACAAGACTTCACAAATCAATCAAACTTGACACAGACAAAATAAATCCTGTCTTTGAAGAGGTATCAAATGTTTTTTTTACATTTGTGTTTACCAAGACCTTCTGTTTGTAGGCTCTAGGCATCACCAGGGGGGGACACAAAAGCCAATATGGGAGAATTGAGGCTTTAACTCATTTGACACACTAAGCACAGTTTCGACCATTACAGAGAAATTGGAGGAAAGGGTCCTTCGTGTCCATTATAAACAAGCTTAGGGCACGACTAAATTTAGACAGCATTATGGAACCTTGAGTCGCTGACCTCCTCTAGTGCTATTGATCTTCACACAGCTTTAACCCCCATCCCCGGCACCACACACACACACACAAACACAACACACATCCCACCCCTGCCACATCGCACCCTCCCCCGCCTATTCGAGAATGCCAAAGAGAAGGGACTTCCTGCTCGGGAGAGTGACGAGTTGAGGGGAATAGCAGAAAGGGAATGCTGAATGCCCTGACGGAGATAAACTTCCCCCCACCCCGAAACAAAAACACTGCCATGGCCAGCCACTCAATAGGATTATCATGGAGGTGGAGCCCGGTACAGTAACCTTTTCAGGATTTCTCAATCAGTCACCTTCAATCCTCTACAGAACAACAATGGCATTTTCACCCCTTCCCACTGGGTCAAACTCAGTCTGGCTCACAATGCAATGGCATCTTTACAGATGTTGCATTCGCAACTCAATTTAGCAACAGCAGACAATGCTACTTTCACAGTATCACTACCATCTAGGGCAGCATTACTGAAGCTTATAACATACTTTAGGTGATCCTCCCCTGATCAGATGCATGGTGTAATTACCAAATCATAAAGTCATTATTAAACTCAGATAAACATATATACTCTTCTTTTTTCAACAATGTAACATTCTCTCAAGAGCATCACAAATGTGTGTATGTGTTGAATACAGCTCCTTGAAGTCCAACACATTAAACCCAGCAATTGATCAACACATTTTTGCATAGAAATACATCTGTACTGCATCCACATCTATAATTATTTTGGAAATGTATCAAGGTACGTTGATACATTTATAGAAACACTGAACAGCTTAGATACTTATTTAGAAATTAAATAAATGTATACCTACAGAACCACTTTTATCAGTCTTTTCTGTCAAACTGTTTCTGTTATATCTCACTATAGCAACCAGTGTAACAACCAGGAGTAGTCATACAGGCCTATATCAAGAGTATACAAAAACAGGTTTAATGCAATTGTTGTATGTGGTACTATTACAGGCTTTATTCGGTTTATAACCTCATATAAAATATTGTTTTTTGAGTTACTTAATAAGAGAAATATTAGATACATCGGTTGAATTCTAGTTTTTGGGGCAGGTGGTGTACAGAATCAGAAATTCAACATTTCTAAACTTGCTTGGGGGACTGAGATACAATGCTGAGTCTGAGCTACAGTGACACCAGAGGGGGTTGGCCTGCCAACTGGTCAGATCTTAACCAGATCTGGTCAGTTCAACTGACCAGATCCTATTGACCCCTTGTATCACATGAACCATCCAGCTTTGCCTGCGCAGCACACAAAACCTTTTCCAGATGGACCAGAGAGCCACATACCTCAGGTCAGCCACACACTCACCAACACCAAACAGAGCTAATCAAGGCCTACATGGTGTTTTTTTCAACCTTACATTATAGAGTTATACATGTGCACGATTGCAAGAAATAGTAGGTGAAAGGCAGTTTTACATCTGATTAAGCATAGGCTACCATTATTATTATAAAGACAAAATGTGCCCCAATTTACATAGTTCATAATAATGAATATAGGTAAGTGAAATCCAGGCATGGTCTGTGCACACGTGATGTTTTAAATATTTGAAAACGAATATGCTTAATCAACATGATACTGTTATCATTAAAACAGTACAATTGCACCCCATTCATAAGAAGGGTATTTGTAAAGCCTTCTCATATTTAATGAATACCTCCTTGATTTCTTTATGATTTCAAACAGTCCCCCTATTTGTTTTTTCAACTGTAGGTAAACAATCAAGCAGCCAAATATACTAATATGATTTTCCAACATTGGTTCACACAGAAACCTGTTCTTCTACAATAAGCACATAAGCACAGAAAATTCAATATCAACTCTATGAAATGCAATCAATTATAAGTCCTAACCTGTTTTACAGATATCCTAATAAACATCAGACTTTTGTCCAGATCTGTACCTTAAACCTCATGTATCTCTCTTAGCATTAGCTAGGGTTCTTAGCTGCCAATGACAAAAAATAAAAACAGCTCATCATCATCTGCTGCCATTTCTCCCACTCCATTTTCCCATCACATCCTCATCCTCATGTCTCTTACCTTCCCATGCATCCATTTCATGCTTCTCCCAGTCTGCCAGGCAGACATTCACTCAAGTATTCTCCTCAGGAAGAGCTTAGGCCTCATGACTCTTTTCTGCTTCCCTCTCCCAGCCTGCAGTCTTCCCCTCTCCACCTCCAGTGCTTGGCTCTCACTGAGCTTCCTCTCACTCAGCCCTGCTGCTGGTCAGTTTACAGCCTGGTCACATGACTCTAGAGTTCAAGCCCTGGGGTCATGGCTTGGCTCGAGGTCCAATGGCAGTGAAGGGGGTTCTGTGTGGAACTGATAGCCCTATTTTTCTGTGTGGCTGAACAATGCAGAGTCTGCTAACACTAGCCTTCTCTCTCTCTCTCTCTCTCTCTCTCTCTCTCTCTCCCATAATAGCCACAGAGGTAAATTCAGTGACAAAGCACCAAGAGAACACACTTAGTGTGGTGCTGACTGTCTCCATCTCCAGATTTCCTGACTCAGGTTAAAACAGGTTACAGGTACATAGTGAGTAAGGCCCATATCTGTGTATTAGAAAAGGGTTTAAGGCTAATGAGGGCTGTTCATTTCAAATACTCAGCCAGTTAATTTGACAATGTTATTGTTATTTGCTTGTAAAGACAATCTTTTATTTTCTTTTGGAGCCTTGAGGTCCAGCTTCATCCAGCAACATCCTCAACATTTACTATCACTGTGCTTTGATCATTTAAAAAAAAAACAATGGCTGCTTACACTGTTGTCCACACACAGGACTAAGAACTGTTGCATATGTAGAATGCTCCCAATGCCAAAGCCCACTCCCCCGACCAGTCTAAACCAGACCTGATCCCGGTGGCCACCAGAGCACCTTCCCTGTGAGTTCTCCAGTTCCGAGACTCCCCTCCCACTGACACTGCCCCCCATACTGACACTAATGACCACCCCCTAGTAAGTCACACATAAGAGGCTTTTTACATTCAAATGCAACAGGGGAGTCAGGCAGGGGAAGGGAGAGGTGCTGTGCGTGTGTGTGTGTGTGTGTGTGAGAGGGGGGTGGCAATTTAGAGAAAGGTGATGGACTTTGTCGTGTGGATTTGATGGATTTGCTCATGAGTCTCCTCTTAATTTACATTTTTTAATTTAACATTAGTTGTTTTCTTTAACGTTTGGATTTCCCTTCAGTGGTAAAACAGGTCTTTTGTGGATTCACAATAGTCTTTTCCATGCCTGAATGTTTCAGGTTTTCAGGTGTGTCAGAGAAGTTGATCAAATATATGTCCTTAAATTGTATTTAAATGCATTACCTATTAGTCTATAACACATTTATTTGATTAAAACAAAGAACATTAACACAGAATTATATTCTATACATCACAACTAAATCACACATTGATGCCAAATAACATATGAAGAAATTAGTCTATGGTTCTTCATGAAATCTGAACATTGAGATTTGTTCTTATGCAAAGCAAACATTTGTCACCCCAAGCTAAGGCGGTTTAAGTGTGGGAACTTGTTTAAGCTCTTTGACAATGACATTGTTACAATAGAAACAAGACATACAGTACTTTGAACTTATGGTATCTAAATTTTAGACTTTTTAGCTTTGGTTCTATGTTTATTGAGAATTAATCCAAATGTAATTATTGTTAAAATCTTCAAATCTATGATAAAACACTTGAATCATCTACATTTCTGAAATCAATTAAGCTATCATCAAGATATTTCAATCGTCTGTAAATTCAGTCACAGTAATTTCAGTAATAGCCAAGCCAAATAGATTTAATCAACCATTTACTTGTTACATTGTTCTTGTTGATTTCAGTATGGCTTTGTTTGCCTAGGGTTTTTTTCAGCCAAAAGATAAAGGCCTTATCAACTAAACTATGTCTGTTGTTTTGATACATTTGTGGATGATAACAGGTAAAGTTCACAAACTGTAGCAACCCTCCTGGCCCTTTAGATTACTCCCCATAATGCTTCCTTTTCTAAGCAGGGTATAGGCCTACCATCTGCTGCAGGCCAGGTCTGCTCACGCCCACACACCTAATTACGTTTCAGTTGCATGTTTTCTCTGTGCTCTCTCTGTGCTCATTCACACATGAGGAATCAATAAAATAATACGGTACATTTAGGTTATTTTGTATGTTTTGCCCTTGTCCAGAGACTCTTTCATAATTTTGTTATAATATTGTTGCTGTTGAGATACCAACACCCCATGGGTGTGTTTATCATTTTTGTATTGCTTGACCAAATGTTCAATGTCACAAGTGTCACTTATAAGGACTAAAATATGTTTTCTGTGGATTTTTGTATCTATATTTTGGTCATTTTGTAACAGTCATACATGACATTGAAATGTTGTATGCCCTTGTTCCCTTCAGAGGCAGTTTTCCCTAACTGAATGTTTATACAATAACCATGGTGACATAAAATGGACGTGGTCACAACATGACATTATAACTTTGGTATACATAAGACACCAGAGACCAGAGCTGTAAGTAGTACCACTCTGTTTCAGTTTGAACCCACAAGAGATACAAGGGACATGACCTCCTGTGTCATTCTTAATAAGTGATCAAACTAGATGAGCATAGATTAGCCTGTGAGCCATATGTCATCCTTGACCTTGGAATACGACCTTCCCTAACCTGTGCATGGTTAAGGCAAATCTGTTTTTTTAAAGCCTCAAGGTCAAAGTTGGCAGAAGTATATAAAATGTTGTTGGCTATATTGTTAGCACAAAAACAATTACACCATGACGAATGCTAATCATATGCTCCATCTAATGTATGTCATGGAACAACCCAAATTACGAAAAAGTTGGGACGCTTTGTAAAAGATTTACAAATCATATCAACTCTATATTTAATTGAGAATAGTTCAAAGACAACATATCGACTGTTGAATGAGTCAGTCTGGGGTCTTCTTAATCATTTTTTTCATTCCATGATGCACCCAATTTGACAGGTCTGGACTGCAGGTCATTTTAGCACCTGGACTCTTCCTCTATGGAGAAATACTGTTTAAATATGGGCAGAATACATTTTGCCATTGTTTTTTCCTGAAATATTCAAGGTCTTCCCTGAAAAGACATTGTCTGGATGACAGTATATGTTGCTCAAAACCTGTATACATCATTCAGAATTGATTGTGCCTTGCCATATGTGCAAAATGCTCATGCCATAGGCACTAATGCACCTCCACAATGTCATAGATGTTGGGTTTTGAACTGAGCACTATGACAAGTTGGATACGCTGGATAGTTGAATAGTCCCTCTCCTCTTTAGCCAAGAGGAGTCCATGATTTCCAAAAAGAATTGCAATGAATTGAGGCTCAGATAAGATGGTAGCATTTCTGTCACAGAAATGCATCTTAAATAAAATGTCTTCTTTACATGGTAGAGTTTACACTAGCATTTATGAATGGATCATTAAACTGCTCATCGACAATTATCAGAAGTTTTCATGAGCCCATACAATTATATTCTTTACAGAAAAATGTCTGGTTTTAATGCAGTGCCATCTGAGGTCCAAAAGACCACGGCCATCCAATATTTATTTTTCAGCCCTGTTCCTTGTTTAAAGATCCTTGGATTATCTGAAAATTTTAATGATATTATGCACTCTATGATTCTCCTCGTTCTCCCTCTCTTTTAATGATATTATGCATTATCCTCAATTCCTTCGTAATTTCATGAAACATTATTCTTATATTGTTTCATAATTTGTTCACATGAATACCTCCACATCTTTACTTCTGAGAGACTCTCTCTGAATGCTCTTTTTTATTCCCATTCATGGTTCTAGTTCACCTAGTTAGTCTAAATCATTACACAACTTTGTAAGCCTTTTGTTGCCCCCGTCCCAACTTTCTTGAGACATGTTGCTGGCATCAAAATGTGCTTATATTTCCCATGAAATAGTAATTTTTCTCTCCTTCAACCGTTGATATGTTGTCTTTGAACTATTTTCAATTAAATATAGGGTTAACATGATTTGTAAATCATAGCATTCTTTTTTATTCACATTTTACAAAGCGTCCCAACTTTTTTGGAATTCGGGTTGTATGTTTACGTCCGTTGAGAGCAGCTCCATAGTATTCCAACTGAAAAGCAACAAATTAGGGCAGAATAATCAATTATTACAAATACAACTTTTCATGTCTTCGATATACACGTTTTGCCTTTTTGTTAGAAGATATTTGTGCTTTTGCAGAGCCATTTATATTTAGGTATTTTGGCTCTCAAAAGATCCAAATATAAATATTTTAAGTTGAAACCAATGATTCTATACAGTCATTGGTTGAAACAAATACACATACTGTACAGATCACCCTGTTCCGATGCTGACCCTTGCAATTTGCACTCTACACCACTAGAGGGAGGCCACACACAAATTTAGACTTTGCCATGTTTGACTTGCATGCAATCGTAACTGAGTGTAGAGGTTATACTGTTTCATACCTTATCTGTTTTCCTGTAATTGTCTTGTGGTTATATCTAATTGTACTGTATGCTCTTTGATGGCTGTTACTCAGTAACCAACCGGAATGCAGGTGGTTTTTAAAATGAATAGGCCCCCAACGCATGAATAAATGCAAGGATGAGTCAACATTATGTGTCATCCCAGTTGAGTATCGGTTGAAACCCGACAAGATAAAAGAAACTGAAATGATAAATCATGACTCAAAAACAGGCGCCATTCACAAAAGTAGATTACAATCACAAAATGAATTTAAAATCTATGGTCCTTAGCCAACAACAACAAACGTATTGCTGTTCTCTCTCTCTCTCTCTCTCTCTCTCTTTCTCTGTCTCTCTCTCTCTTTTTTGTCCCTCCCTTTCAGTCTATCATCTGATCATCACCTTGGTGGATAATTCACAGCCATCCTAGTCAATGGTATGTGGGCGTGGAAGGTAGCCATTATTCTTAACCTCCCCAAAACTTAGACGAAGCCACAGGACACTCACATAAATCACTCAGGGTGCCGAATTCAAAATATGGAGGTTTATCCTGCTACTCTGGACAGCACCGCAGAAACCCAGCACCTGGATAGATTTTACCACCTCACCTGCAATTAGGCTGTACTTTAAATTGAGGCTAGAGAGCTGTCTGTAACCCTTAAAGATCCAAACTATAAACATTAAAGCTAAACCTTCACAAGGCAAGGCAGGTTTATTTAGCAGACTTCATACACACAGGCAAAATGAAAAGACAGGCAAAAAAATGGTTAGTAACAATAAAAGAGCATAAAAGGTCATTGAAATAATTCCCATACAATTATAGTATACATTTAGAGTCCAATCATAGGCATACGAAAAGAACAATGTTTGAAGTGTCTCACAGTGCAATGTGTATTTCACTTGGTATCCGGCGTAAGAGTTCCTGTAATTGCCAGGTGTCTGTATCAGCTTCGGTTGCAGATCAGAGCTGGGGATAGCCTGGTGAAGTGGTGAGACCTTAGTGAGTCACTTAACGTTATTTTTTAAGCGTCTTTCTTAAGGGCTTTCATTCTGCTTTAATTATTGCACTGGCCATACTTTGTAAGTCACAGCAGGGAAAGCATAGATACATGGTGATTTTTTTATGGTGGTGATGAAATTTGAAAAGAGAACAATGCCTCAATGAAAGATTTCACTCAAAGATATATATATATATATATATATATATATATATATATAAATAGATGAAATGCCACATTTGTCAACATGGCATTCCATCACACATCCTTGATATACAATTGAATTAGAGGGCAGTGTTTCTTTAGCACATTCACTGACTCTTTAAGATCATTAAAATGAGAAATTCCTTCACTGAGGTCAAAGATTAAGCTCTCACCCTCTCTCTCTTGTGGCCTCAATCTAACCACCCACTCCATTCCCTCAATGTCTCTCCCTCCCTCCCTGCTCTCGTTCTCTTGCTGCCTTTCCAGAGCCGTTTCTCCTCTTCCTCCCCTCTGTTCACTTCCTTTCTCTCTCTCCTCCCTGCCCCTCCTCGTTCTCCCTCGTTGCCTCCCTCCTCTTCCGTCCAGCGCTTCTCTTCTTGCTCCAGAACTGTCAGATCACATTAGTGCATTTCACGCTCTTCGCCTGCGGAAATAACAGCCATGAACCTCGCCGCACAGCACGATTCTCCTGCTCCAGTTAGCTCCTTGCTAAATACCAACATTATTTTATTCATGATGTGGCCCTTACTCATTCAGCATGCCTCAGTAAAGGCCAAACTGCAGTGCAGAGATGTGTGTATGTTGGTATGGCGAGTTCGGCTCTCAACAAAAGCTTTTATCGACAAGCATCCTTTACTAATAAATGGCTTCAGATGACAGGGATCTATAGGTCAGGTGGACGCTAATGTGTGTTAATAAAACATTATCTCTGTACGTATAGGCTGTAATGCTGTATAGATTATTCGGCTGATACTTGTATCTAACCATCATCATTGTATGCATTTTAAATCCCTGTTTTGGAGAACTTTTTTGTGAAATTGTATTTAAAAGTATTGTTTAAAATGGTTTAACAGATGGGCATATTTGCACAAATACATTTATCAGCATGAAACTTAATTTTTGACTGCACATTGTTTTAAAAAGGTTATATTCCAACTCACCTTTCTCTTCAAAGATCATCTAATCACCAGTTGACTTTACAACCATATTTGTGGGTCACTCATAAATAAAAATATATTTGCACCAAATATGTTATGTGTTTAATACATAATTTGTTAACATTATTTAGTTTTTGAGATGCAACATTAGATTGAGGTATTGTATTGTATAATGTGTTAGTGACAAAAACTGCTGTTAAAGCATGGTAAACGATCAGCATAAACACAAGATAGAAATATCTCTGTTTTATCCTTTTTATATTTAGTCTTATATTTATATTTAATGTACTTGGACTGAACTTCCTGTTATAGAATTATATTTTAAAAACAAGATATCCACAAACATTCCAGCCCATCAACAATATTGCTTCAGGAGCATGTGGGGCGTATTTAGTTGATTTCAACTGTCAGCAATCTTTTGGCAGGATTGACAACCGCACACACCAAATAAGCACAAATGCATTTTTTTAGGGATTACTACAGTTATAACAGAGCATTGGAATAGACATGTTTGGTCTCCATGAATTTTACCCATTCGTTCCTCTCCATCTCATTCTCATTCAAGAGAATAGGTGACAACAGTGTATCAGAGCCAGCTCACACTGTGATTTTGGACTAATGACAGGTTCTGTATACTCGGGAACGCGAGGGACCTAATGACACAATGTGCCATGTGCCACCCCCCCAAAAAAAAAGACATCTCTGGATGACCCCCAGCACCAGAAGCTGGCAGGAGCTTTGGCCTGTCATTAACATCCAAAGACGTCCTGTAATCAGGGGGGCAGGAACTGGGCTGGGGATCTATAGCAGGGCTGGTTAGTGTGGGGAATGCTGAGTTCCCACCATGTGAGCACTTAAGGGGCTAAGGGGCTGAGGCATTGAGTTCAAGTTCAGCATCATCCACTAAGATATAAGAAGTATAACTTATCATTGCAATGAGATTAAACTAATATCGGTTTTGACTTTATTGTTTCTTTTGTTGTAGCATGTCCTCTGTCATTATTTTACATTGTCTCTATTTTAAAAATGATCTTATGGGTTATAATGGTGTAAAGTATTTCTACACAGTAGCTTAAAGACATGAGGTGCGTTCAAATTTGCAAACATAGGCGAACGTTCACAAACAATTTTCCGTTTACCTTGAGTTTTCCGGTAATATTTGCGAACACTCGCAAATAGTTTGAGGAGGTAGTTTTCTACAAACATGTGGAGAGTTGGATGGAGAGTTACCATTGAGATGGAATGTTTACACAAAATCGTTCAAATTTATCTGTTCTTACAAACAACGTTTGCCTTTGTTCAATGAATTTGAACCCACATGTGTTTTCAAAAGTATTCCACCTTGTTGCCATACTTGTAGATAACAGTGTAGATAACAGACCAATGAGCCATGAAGCGTTCTGGTTCTTGACACTATTTTCACAATACCTGAAGAAATGATGTTCTGAAGACGAGATTCAAAGACACAGTGACCCACCCACATCTCATGCCTCACGACAGACAGGCACGTAGACTGGAAAGAATGTGTAATCTGCTGATAATCAGTCTCTAGATTATGTCCCAATGAAGGCTTACCTGTGTAGAAAGTGATGCATTTCAGTGAAGCGGTTAATGAGTACTGTCTTAGTGAAAAGGTGTTTAGCTTTTAATGGCACAAACATGGAACATGTTGTTTTGATGATTCATTAGTAAGTTAGAAGTTCATGTCATAAATGCAAGAACTAAATCTTTTGGTGGGGAAATGGCCTTTCTTGCAGGCCAGTCAAAGCACCCAGGGAAAAAGCAACTTTTATGTCCAGTGAATATATTAGTTCATAAAAGCATTTTCTTAGTACAAATGAATGATTGAAATGAATGATCTGAAAAAGTGAGATTGAAAATATTTCAAACACCCTGTTTTTTATCAAAAGAAATGCATGAAGACAAAAACATTTGGCCAGAAAATGCAGTATTTGGACATGAACAGAGTCAAACTCCTGCTTTAGTTCCATCCTGGAAATGTTTATATCTTTGTTGAATCCTCTCCCAGGAGTGAACAGGCCTGTGCTTTCTGACCAAATCCATAGGATCTAATGCACTCGAAGGCTTAAAGCTGTCCAACTGGATGGTTGACAATTCAAAGTTACATTTTTTGTATTCTTTTTTTAAGCCATCAGTTTGATATGAACAGCAGACATATCTACTGTTTCATCTTCATCATCTGATTTAGTAAAAAAAAAACTCCACTAAAATCCACTAATCCACTCCAGTTAAATCCGCTAAGCTACACTAAACAAAATTCTTTGAGAAAGTACACTTATAGTCAGTGGTTAAAGTCTACTTTGTACAGTATGATTTGGGGTGCTTTTAATAATGCCTTATGCAGTGACCTTCAGCACTGCTCGGCCAACTAAAAAATAGCAGACAGACATTAGATTTGCATTCAAGAACCATGAATGTTACACTGTGGGCCCTAATTTGAGGCCCAAGTCTTGGGCATGAACTGAAGCTATTGTATGCATGTGGGAACATTGTAATGACCCACCAATGTTTGTGCCTATATAATCATGCTCGTATTAAATTAGGAATAGATTTTGACTAGTTACAAGGTTAGTTTGAGTTAAACTTAAGATGTTGCAATTTACCTATCATTTAAATCAGGGATCTCTTGTGCAAAACAAAGCAAAAAGGAAACAATATAAAGGAGAAAATTAGAAAGGCTGTACAAACCTTCCCCGGTCTCTGGCCTGATGCTCACCTGGCATGTCTAAATCTGTAGGGTTTGATAGCATAATCCTGACAGCTGTTCACTCAGGTATGCCTTTCAGCACAGGTATGCAGAGTGTACTCATATTCAGGATGCAATCTCCTGCGCTCAGAAGCCCCACGTGACAGTAGCCTGAGCAGGGTGTGTCCACTTAACCACTTCAAAGCAAACTGTTGCAGTATGTGTTTTATGAAAGGAGCCCTCTTGGCAGTAAAAGCTCAAATATTGTGGGAAACCGAAGAAGGGTGTGTTTGCACGAGAATCTTTAAGTGTGACATTATGGCTGAAATTTTAGATAGGACTGATTTTCTGGTTTATTGCTCACTCGTGGTTTCAAATAAGGTTTCATGGTTGATAAGGCAGGCTTTTATATTTTTACCCAATGATACAGCTTTTGTGACTGTAAACTGATCCAGAGCCACCATCTTAAGGTGAAACAAATGTTTCTATTTGCCATCACTCATCCATTGCCATTTCCTAGTATTTGAACAATCTGAGGTTAGAATCTAACAATGTGAAATTAATCACATATGCATATAATTATAAGTGTGTTGATAATGTTACTGTTGATTGGATGGTAGAGACAAGGAGGGGGTGGGCATGATGTAAACAAGGTCAGCAGCCCCCCACCCTCACCCACCCTCATCCCCTTCTCACCCCACCCCCATATTTCCCTCCCTCTCCCTCATGGTCCAGCCCTTGAGCATTGTTTGACCCCCTTACATATAATAATCCCAAGGCTACAATCCCATCCTCTGGGTGGTCATAAGCTATGACAACCTTGCACACTGTCCACCCAGTGTACCAGGAATAGCTCAGCCTTACATGGCAGAAATGCTAGGAGTTGGGAAAAGGGGGGACTGGGGCACATCTGTTTAGTTCTCTGGGCTAAGAATTAGACTCAATATGTCAAATGAAATTACATCAGAGATAAGGATGGCCAAGTGCTGTCCTGTTTAGCGATGTAAATGCATCACAGAAGCACATTTTCACATCCGCTTCCATGGCTTTGTTCATTTCTGATGCGTCCTCTCTCCATCTGTGAGCTGTGTACTTTCATGTAATTTCATGAACAAAATGAAAATATGAGAGGGGGGATGAACAGTGGTGCTGTAAGAAGGAAAGAAATTATGAGACACATATTAAAAATGGCTGTTAACAGCTCCTGCTGTGTCCTTCTCATTCAGTCAGAAAAGAACCCTCCGAGAGACAGAGATTTCCTGTACTGCTATGACAAACTTGCATCAGAAAAAATAACAAATGCAGAGCATCAAAGTCAGCAAAGTCTCTAGCACTCAAAATTTTCTTATCGCACCTTCTCGCACCTTTTTGTGTGAGAGAAAAAAATTCTGTGGGCTTCTGTGGATTCAAAAACATTTCAAGCATTAAATTATAAATTGCTGGCGGATTAAAACGGACAACATAAAGAACAGACAAAGCATCTTACATTTCAACCTCTCACATCACATAGGAAGTTTTTTATTTGTTTTGTTTTCTGCACTCTCTCTCTCTCTCTCTCTCCAGACAAACTCTCTTGGGAGTGCTTCGCTCAGACGCACATCTAGGTTACCTAGTAACCCAGTGTCCCATCCTCAAACATTTCTCACGTGAGCCAAAGGAGGAAATGGAGAAGGAGAGGAGTTTGGAGGAGAAACCCATGAGGGAGTCTCTTTTACAGACCCCCTTTTGCAAGCTAAAAATATCCGATTTTCCTCTGCCGTGTGCTGGGCTTCCCCAAACCGACTAAATAATTTAGACAGAGCTAAAAGGGAGAGAGGAACCCTTATAATCTGACTCAATGATGGAGCTTCTGAATTCAGCTGTAACATGTTGCCTCAGATGTTTGAGTGAATGCCCTTCAAGTGTTTTTCCACTTTTCAAACATCTAATTAGCACATCAAAGGACTGTAAAGGCAGACCAAAAAAGCTTTCATTTTGTTGTTTGGCCTGCTTTCCGTCTGTTTTTAATGAACCACTAAGGGACCGAATCCAGAGAAGTATGAAAAATGCATCAATAGGGAAGTTGGATAAATCCATACATTCATGGGGGTAGATGGACACCCTGAAGTCATAATGCTGCTCTATTTCTTCCAATAATATACCAAATAATTTCTGTCGTGCCTCATCATAATTAATCTTCACAGTTTAAGCTGCTACTATCAGATAACTCCTAGAATACCCAGCGGAGATCCACACCATATTTAGACTTTCTAGCAGTAAGAGCTCTTTTAACTCATATTGTTTGTGTAATCTTCAAAGACAAGTGAATCATGGAGGACATTGGATGTCTAGTAAAACATACTGTTTGTATCTATAAATATATCAGTGTCTTACTCTTTGTGATTCACCTTAAGACATATTTGAGTCATCAATGAGTAAAATGTAATGTAATGAGTAAATGTCCAAAGGGCTTCTAACTCAAATTCAAGGAGAAATTACACAGATGTTCTATTATTGATCCTAGAAAGGACCGTAAGAAAAAATAAGACAATGAGGAGAAGAACTGAGAAGGAGAGAAAGAAAGAAAAGAGTCTGAGTCAGAGTGTGGGATAGGGAAAGAATACATGGACGATGACTCGCTCAGTAGAGGGCATGTCCAGACAGACACCTGCCTGCCTTCTGCACTGTTTTTGTTTGGTCTAGCACCTCCGCACATCCCAAGTTGCCTTGCAACAGAATCTGTGTTGGAGGTTGGAGGGCTCATCACTCTCCAATCGGACACTAAGGGGGTCCCATTCCCCATGCCCCAGTTAACCCCAATGCCATGGGACCACCACACATCAGCAGAATGGAAATCCCCCTGCTGACACCCAACACCGGCGGCTTCAGACCCACATTTCCAGAGTTCAAAGAGTTTGAGCGCAAGACACCAACTGAGGAGATCAAAGGTTTGCAACTATGGCACCCAATTCTACAATCTGCTCCTCATCAAATAGTCTTTTCAACACTTCAGAGTTGGTTTACTGCTATGAGTCAAACAACTTGTGATGATTCCTTTCGTTGTCCAGACAGGGTTAGCACAGAGTTGGTGGGCAGAAAGAGGAACTGTGAGACGTTTGGACAAACAATGAGATGAAATTACTCCCTTGACCTCAGGAAATCTGAGGTAAAGTTGAGTCTAATGCTGAACAAAAACACTGAATGGGTATAACCGTCAATGTAAAAGTAAAACATCAGCAAGTGTACAACATAAGAACATTTCATAGTATTTCTATTCTGCACATATAGAGAGGAGATTTCCAGCCAGTCCAGAAATCTTTACCATTTGGATGAGGAAATTCCATCTAAAAAAGCTATGTAAAACCACTTTTTAATAGCTTCCTGTTCGAGACATCCCTCTTTTTCATTGCATTGCCATACATACGGATGTGGATATGACACACACAAAGGATGGAAAATATACTTCAAAGGGGACTTCTGTTTAATCTCTCCCTGCTATTCCCTAACTCAACATTCATGATTATAATAAGATCCCACCGCATTTCCTCCTGTTTGAAGGTGCTGTGCCAAGGAGGAAAAAAATACAATGTTTTCTCATTCTGTTCACAAATGCAGTCTGGGAAATTCTCCCCCTACACAAATACCTACCCCTCCCCCCCAAACCTTCTGTTATATAAAAGCCCTACTTCACAGCTTTAGAGAGAGAGGGAAGACGGGAAAATGCTGCCACAACTGGCGGCACGCACAATGACCTAGTTTCTCTGTGGCCCATACAGGGTCGAAGAGATTCCCAAGGTTTGTTGGCTGACTTAAAATGAGTGTGTGGTTCACTATTCAAGATGTATGTATTGGCACATTTGGCAGATAAATCATGCATTCATCATCTATACATTTCTTGGTGCAATGATATAAAATGTATTGAATGGCCATATGGGGTGGTCTTGCAGGAGTGTTTTCCCCATTGAGTGTGTTTTCCCCATCTTCAGTGTGCATAAAACATAAATATGAATAATACTCCATCAACATTTTCAATCAATGAGCTATTAAGGTGTGAAATGCACACAAAATTGAATTTTTCACATATTGTTCCACTTCAACTTCTTATTTTTGTTGGTAAATGATGGAACTTTACTATTCCATCTGTGTTGACTTGGAGATTTGGTGTCATCAGACAGGAGGCCTCATGCAAGACAAGTTTCCTCTTATAATTGTTCGTATCCACATTTATTACAGCCAATTGATATCTGGGATTCACCAATGTTTTCGCAACAGAGACTATTATGAGTGGTGGGAAGATAAGAGAAACATTAGTAGTAGGCTACTTTGGAAACACATGCATTTGTGTGGTGTGAACACCGTCAGAGTAATTGCAAACAACACAACACATGGCCTTATACAGGGTTTGTAATCGAATAACAAAGAGTTGGCCATGTGGCTCCAGATTATGATCGAGTGGGATGCATCATTCAACACACAACTGTAAGAGCAGAATTTGCTGGTTAAGAATAATTGTTGCTTCTGAACGTGACTTCTCTTATTATCCTCTTACCAGGAAGGAATAGACAATATAACAGCAATTTAAGAGAATGTATGATGTCCATGGCCACTTCACTCCACAATTTTTGTTGCTTCCAGACAAATGTTCGGGATGATTATTTCACATCTTTATATGTGACCATTCACTGATCATAAGAAACTGACATACGTCATGCATGGTAGTTAGTTTTTCCTGTCATTTTTACTTTCAGCTATTCAGCTCCTATGTGTGATTTTTTTCCCTTTTGGAAAATGTAACATTAATTCCAGGTTCTCCCATTCAGGATATCCTGAGTTCTAATGTAATTTACAAGGTGAAGCATGAAGGCAGGTGCATCCTGCCTTGTTTAAATGATTGAGATGATCATACCTTAGTGTTCTGTTAGTGAAAATGGGTAGCTAGGTATATATATATGCGCAGGTATTTGCATCAGTGCATCAGAACAAGTTTATGTTCCCAATGTTATGTTGTAACTCATTTCCTAGTCTCACCACATTGGCTTCCTGTAGCTGCCAGAATTATAGAATAACCATCTTAGCCGAGCACTATGATTCAGCTCTATTCCCCCTTTTGAGGCAGCCGTGGCCTACTGGTTAGCGCTTCGGACTTAACCGGAGGGTTGCCGTTTCGAACACCGACCAGTAGGCATGGTTGAAGTGCCCTTGAGCAAGGCACCTAACCCCTCACTGCTCCCCGAGCGCCGCTGTTGTTGCAGGCAGCTCACTGCACCGGGATTAGTGTGTGCTTCACCTCATGGCGTTCACTGTGTGCTGAGTGTGTTTCACTAATTCACGGATTGGGATAAATGCAGAGACCAAATTTCCCTCACGGGATCAAAAGAGTATATATACATACTTATACTTCAATCAATTTTGCGGTTCCTTGGAGGATGGCAAAGTGTTGTCTATTCCAGTGACAGCCTTGGCATATTCAGGAAACCATTTAAAGGCATCCAATGTAGTTTCAAGTTGTATTTCTTAATGGACTCCCCCTAGAGTCATGGAGTATTTGTATTTGACATTGTAAGTACTTCTCATCACTTGAGCCCTTCCCCCCTGGAGACAGTGCATGTTGATTTGTTTTGGAGCCGGACTAGCAATGGGCAAAGACAATTTCCAAAGACCCATATTTACTGACCAGGTAATATTTCATGATTATCGCGAGATGTCACTGACAGCCAAATTGCAAGGTTGGTTCTCCACTTGCGAGGCGCTGCCAGCTATGCTACGTCCACAATTCCCCCATTACAAGTTTGTATACAAGTCATCAAAATGACTTCAAAGCTGTTATGTTAAGGTTTAGGGCCTTATTGTGCACCCGGTGCAAGGTGGCGCAAAACGCAACGCAAGGCTTAATCTTATCTTACACTCAGTCTTGGGTGTGTTTTGGGCGTAACATCATTTAAACCAACGAGAGTGACATCTGTCATTCCCTTCAACAGCAAGCAGTGCAACTTCAAACAGAGCATCGGTATTTTGATAGTCAGCGGCACATTTGAAGGCGCATTTGCACGCAAGACCGTATGGAACAGGTATTTCACTAAACCAGGGGTGGCGGGCCGGATCCGGCCCGCAAAGCACTTTAATCCGGCCAGCCAAGCATTTAATTATGTTATCAGGCTGCTCGCTATTTTTTTCCTGCGATAGAGACATCGTTGGTTAGCTTTACTACAAACTGCTTTTTACTCTTCTTTACAATGTCAATGTCAAAACATCATGTTACATAGAGATGATACTCTTTGTTATCACCTTTGCAGCAGATTTAACTTGAAAATGGGTAGCTAAGCTAAGCTATTGGTAGCTAAGTATTTGCATCAGCACATCAGAACAAGTTTATGTTCTAGTTCAGTTCATAGTTCCAAAAATGAACCAGTTCATAGGTCTTTTTTTCCATATGTTGCTGCGAGCTATTATTTTTCAAAATTATTGCCACAGCCCATATAGAACCACAGACAGCAATTATTTTTCAGATTTCATCTTCATATCCAATTTTCAATCCTTATCCAACCAGGGTTTACATTAGCATTGAGGGGACAGCATTTCCCCATTGTTGCTTTAACGCTTTGTTGCTGTCCATTCAGTAGCAGCTGCAGCCTTCACCCCTACAGTATATTCTTCAGTATATTGTTCACAAAAGTTTGTGAAAACATGCACATCAGAGGACTGCTTTACTAATGTAAAATAGAATTACAATAGTTGCATGGTTGCATGATGCTTGCATGAGAAATACTTCTCAAAACAATTCTCAACAATTATATTGGTGCCATTGTTTTGGGATGTTTCCCTAATGCAAGCATCATACACTGTATACAAATGGAAAAAATAATGACATGCTTTTTAATTAAATTCTATTAAATTTTATTAAATGTTGTTACATAATTAAATAGCCTTCCAACAGGTTGAAGCTGAGCTTTGCTACCAACGTTATTGAGAGGTTTGAGTTTCTCTCACGCAGACGCTCATGGTGAATGAACGGTCATACCACCACTTAATTGTATGCCTCTATGTTTGATGACATCAAATTAGCAAGTATTTCCTCCTGACTGCAGAAACGTTTGTTTCTTTTTCTGTCGGTGGTCCGCGGCCCATAGTTTGAGAAACGCTGCTTTTTGTTTTGATGACGCATGTGACAGTGCGACACTGGTGGCTGGTGTTGTTTTTTCCGCTTCATATTAAGGCCTGTTTATGATATGTTTTAGCCGGGGTTTCGCCTGGAAGGCTCTATAGATTTCTAGATTCAGTTCACGTTGCTCAAAATATGAAAGAGTTCATGAACTATCGTTCAATGAACGCATTCAGGCACAACACTGAAAATACCGATGTGCTGTTTGCGCTGCTTGCGGTTAAAGGGATGATTTCATTCTCATTGGTTTAAATCATGTTTTACACATGACAATGCATACATATTCGTCCAACATAGCATATTCGCCCCATAGGGTTACGCTGAGGAGTTATCTGACGTTGGTATCCAACATGGCGCCAGTTGGCCAAACTCTCTCTTTATACGACTCTGAGCCAGGCTACACACCCCCCCCTGCTACAACACTGCCGCATGCTCTGGAAGAGATGGAAGTCAAGCTGTGAGACCTACTGCAAAAAGGTGATGGGTTTGTTCTGTTAGCGGACATTTGAACCAACAGAAGAGGGCACAGCTTCCTTGGCATTGTGGCCAGTTTTACTGATGGGACATTCCGGAGACACACAGTTTTATTGGACTGTGATCACATACAGGGGCACCACACCGTTGATCGTATTTACCAAAGGTACAAAAGTGAAATATTGGAATGTGGAGTGTCGGGTGAGTGCCATCAACATGGTCAAGGCATTTAACCTCCTCCTTGTCACTGAACACGAGGCTGATCTCCACGGTTGCCAGGTCCAGCAGAGCTGACCAAGAATAGGAGGAGGGACCACTTGCGCTCTTGCAGATCGAGTGGAAGTGGTAGCGGGCAACGTTGAGACAATGATCAACCAGTACTTTACCGTGTCCAATACACATCTGAGGTGTCCGATTCACTATAGCGCGGGAATGATGCCAAAAACCTCCCTTCCTACCAACCGGTGGATCCATCAAACGTCATGTCAAACACCTACCAGCACGTTCATTGCTTTATCATGCAACAACAAATGTGTAGCTACCTCTCCGGAGGTTTTGTTTTTAGTGCATTTTGTCTGTTTGTCTAAAATCTAAGACAGTAGAAAATTATGTTTAAAGACTTTAAACATAATTTTCTACTGTCTTAGATTTTAGTTTCACATTGCAAGTAACGCTTAACATGACCAATAGGGCTACAAATTGTGGGTAACTAGTGTCGATAGCATATTGCGAGTAGTTGTGAACCATAGGAACTTTAATCTATAGCCAAATTGAAATAAATGCAAATTTATGATAAGCCTGTCAGTTCGACTGGCGACCCACAGTTGGATAAGCAGGTTCCCCCGAGCAGTCTGCATTGCTACACTGAGGGCTTCTCTGTCTGCTGATGTTTTGCTCAAAGGTCCAGGCGGTCCACATATAGCCTTCATGCCATTTCAGCTGAAAACACTTTTCATTTGTTAGCCTACTTAATAAACGTATCTTTATTAGTGTCAACATATATTGGTGCCATTGTTTTGGGATGTTTCCCTAATGCAAGCATCATACACTGTATACAAATGGAAAAAATAATGACATGCTTTTTAATTAAATTCTATTAAATTTTATTAAATGTTGTTACATAATTAAATAGCCTTCCAACAGGTTGAAGCTGAGCTTTGCTACCAACGTTATTGAGAGGTTTGAGTTTCTCTCACGCAGACGCTCATGGTGAATGAACGGTCATACCACCACTTAATTGTATGCCTCTATGTTTGATGACATCAAATTAGCAAGTATTTCCTCCTGACTGCAGAAACGATTGTTTCTTTTTCTGTCGGTGGTCCGCGGCCCATAGTTTGAGAAACGCTGCTTTTTGTTTTGATGACGCATGTGACAGTGCGCGACACTGGTGGCTGGTGTTGTTTTTCCGGGCTCATATTAAGGCCTGTTTATGATATGTTTTAGCCGGGGTTTCGCCTGGAAGGCTCTATAGATTTCTAGATTCAGTTCACGTTGCTCAAAATATGAAAGAGTTCATGAACTATTTGTTAGCCTACTTAATAAACGTATCTTTATTAGTGTCAACATATACACAGTATTTAGGCTATGTTAATCTCGCCACTCTAAGAAATGGCCGTAGGCCTACTTTTACAGTAGCCTACCTACAGCACAGCAAAATCTATTGAAATTGCAGTCCGAGGGATATTGTCCATAAAACGTTGTTAAACTTAGCCTATAGGCTAGGATAGGCTACATAATCACATATTTGGAGATGATTTGAAGTGGGCTCATATGCTTCTATAACGTATTGATGTAAGAAAGAGAAAATGTGGTAATGCCAGCCTATGGCATTTATCATATCTTGCAGATAATTGGTAGCCTAGTCCTGTTTTGCAGATGGTTATTAGGCCTACGCATAATAGTTTAAGCAACAGTAGCAATAGCTTGTCACTAATAACGACACAAATAGACTGATGAATGTTCATTTAATGAAGTTTCCTACAGTTTTCCTACATATTCATGTTCCAACACAAGCCTACATGTATCCATCATGTTCTAACAGAATAAGTACATGTTGCACCAATTCTGGGCACATGTTGGATACGTGTAGGTTCATGAAGGTATATGTAGGCTGCTTATAAAAAGGCAATTATTCTGATACATGTACACTGTAAGTAAGGCGGGTGGTATGACGTTCGGATGGTCGATCGGTTGGTTGATCAGATGGACGGTCGGAAGGTTTTAGGCACGATTCCCGCGCCATAATTCACATGCTCAAAGACACCGTTAAGAAGCACAGTAGCATTGAACGGCTGCCAGTGAAAGACGATCACCTGATGAGATGTGTGCGCAATAGCACATTGAACACTGAGGTAACAGTCCGATTAGGTGTCTGGCCCACAACTGCCTGCATCACTAGATGGAGCAGCCAGTTATACATGATCGATTCGGTCCTCCAACTGTTTCAGAAAGACCCATTGTGGCAAAGTAAACTAATGTCACTCAAATCACTCTTAATGAAGTAAGGCAGCTGAAATAAGGCAGCTGACACACCTTGTACGAGTGCTTACACCCATGGCAGACCTCACTGAAAAATTACAGAAGGAGAGGGAGCCTGGGAATGATTTTCCCCGCAGTCACTGAAAAAAAAACTGCTAGTCACTAATGATGCTTGACTGCCTATGACAATCGCAGACTTTGCGGAAACATTGACAAACATGTCAACGAGATATTACACCGAGAAGCATCTCATCATCAATATTAGGCCCCAGATTCAAGACTGAATGGATAATCCGAGATGAGTCTGTGTGCAGCAAGCTTGGGGAGATCCGTGACCTCCTCATAAAGTAAAACCGTGGGAAAAAAAACCCTACACCGACACTCGGCAGGCCTATCCGACACTGATTCTGATCCAAAATCTCGACTGTTTGGCTCATACTACAGCGAGCAGCTGCACACACCGGCAGATGCCAAAGGTGAGGTTGAGAAATACCTTTCATCCCCGAGGCAGAACTGACACAGAGGTAATATCGTTTTGGAAAGAAAACTCCATGTCTTTTCCCCGCCTGGCCAAAGTAGCTTGCAGTGTGTTCAGCATCCCAAGTGGCTCTGCAAGTGCCGAGAGGGTGTTTTCTACTGCTGGACTGCTGTCCAGAAATCACTGCACTAGTTTGAAGCCTCAGACCTTGGCCAGACTTGTTTTCTTGAAGGTGAATGTAAAAGAACTGTAGGGAAAGTAGGCCAATGCCTTATTCCTTTTTTGTATTTAGGCTAAGGACAACAATTTTTAAATTACAGTCTTTTAAAGACAGTACTCGTGACTTTGACAAACGGAGATCTATGTAAAAAATCACTGAACTTCTCTTTTAAGTGTTGACTTTTATAGCTGTAAGGATCCTAATTACCAGGCTGATGACAATCCTTTTTAATCATATGTGGACTCTTGATCAGCTACTAAGTGTGGGCCTACTGTCACATGCTTGGCACAATGTCCACAGGAACAGTTAGCTATAGGGACAGGAAATGTAATCAAATGTATACCTCGTCATGTCTTGATTGATTCACTCTCACTACAACAATACTCTCAAGTCTCATCAAAAGTACTCCTCGTGGGATCCCAAATCAGCTGACCTCCAACCATGTGATCCATATCAATGTAACCAAACATAAACTGTGTAGCCTATTTAAGGGAAGTTGACACATTATACTAGGAGCCATTCTGTACTCAGAATCTCCCGCACCACTTTGGTGTGTAGCCATCATCCTCTAAGCTGGTATCTTAATTCTCTGATTGTTTCATATGGTTTCCTAAATGTTCCTTTAACCGGGTTCACATTATTCATTTAGATGTATTTCTAAAATGTATTAGATGAGTAACTTAGACCTGACAAATAAATTGTTATGCTCTGACCCGCATAGCTTTCTTGTGTTCTTTAGATATCCTCCAGGTTACGGTGTGCCACAGGGAACGGCTAGGATTAGCTTACAATGCCGTAGGGGCTAATCAGTTGGAAGTGGCATGCTACCAGAAGAACTGACCATTGTATTGTATTGGGATGGATCACTGATGTTACTAGTAGTCTGGAATTAGACAGCTAAAACCTTAGTACACCCTGAACCCTCTGTAGCTTTGGTAAGGTGTTTTATTTTCAGATGAGCATAGTGATCCAGGTCAGCACTATAGCCTCTGACCGACTTTCACACTAGGATCATTACTTGTGTCCTGGTACCACCCAAATTAATCGGCAGAGGAGGGCCTTTGTGCACTATCCCTGGAGAAAACGAGTCTAAATGAAAATTGTGATAGAAGGCATTCTTATAACCAGTATTGTGGGTAGGCCTAAATCAGCCTACCATGGATTGTAATATTACTTTAAACTGAAACCTTTCCATAATTAGCGTTGTCAGATTTATTAGGTTAACAGGGGTTCTATAATCAATTGTTATTTCCAACAGCGCGCGGAAGCTTCACGATTTCCTTCGACCGCTCCCAGTTCCCTCATTGGTCCTGACGAGTGACGTCATTACATAGCATAATTGATGCATTTTTAGTAAGTTTAGGCAACAATGACACCATGACATGATGCACAAGATCAGCATCTGCATTTAACTCGTGATCGTGTTCATTGTAGTGACACTTTATTTTTAGATAAAAAAAAAAAGTGGTGGGGAGGAAATTGCAGTTGCCTTCTTAAAAATAATCAATTAGTGACAAATTGCATTGCAATCTGCCACTAATCTCCTTGAGTTCCCTTAACAAAAACAGTATACTTAAGGGTCATTTTAGGCCAGCAGTTCCCAAACTTTTTTTTCCCACGTACCACCACCCACATCCTGACTCGGCTGACTGACTTATAAATCAATTTAGTACATATCTGATAAGCAGCCTGGTACTTGACTGGCCCGGCCTGGCCTGTGCTCTTTCTCCTTCTCTTCTCCTTCTCCGATTCTAGACCTAGAGCCATTCCAGCAACATCCAAACACATAGGGGGCACAGGCCCCTAACATCCTGGCAATACTCAGTTCCAAATAGCATCCTTCATACTGACTTTTGGTGATAATTTGCAAATATCTGTGTAGATTATTATAGGCTACATTTGCAAATACAGCAAACTTATTTAAGTTTGCCATTAAACCATTGATCAAATCACAGCACTGGCTATTACCAGCATAAATGTTAATGTTACCGTTAATGTGGGCAATTATCATACCTCCCTCGTCCTCCTCATCTCTCCTCACTGTTCCTCTCCCTCTGTCTGTTCAGGAAGAATTTTATGATGTCCATCTCTGAATAGTTTATCAGAAGGCTAAACTTATGTTTAGTTTTACAGTAGGACAGCTTCACAAACAGTATAGGCTACTTTTACAGGACTCTCTCTACAGTATAGGTATCATTATTAATTGTCTGCATGTGTGCATGCAGTCTACGCATGGTGTGAGTGTGTGTGAGGGAGAGAGCACAAGCTGGTAAACTGTTGCTAAATGTAGGCTACAAATACGCTAAGCATTGAAAAAAAGATGCTAATTATGTGGGCAACATTCTCTAACAGCGATCAACTTGTAATTTTTTCTGTCAAACAAGTTGTGAATTTGTTGTAACATTAAAACAGGGGACAACTTACTCTGTGCTCAAAGTGATGTGACGAGCTCCAGCAGTTTCCACTGTGTATGCGTGTGTGTAGGCTACAACAAAACAATCATGTGAACGATTTTCATTGGTTGTTGTGTTCAATCTTAACCAGCTACAGAGGTGCTATTTCCTGATTGGCTATTATGGCCCCTTTCTTTTTTCCTTGTTTTTTTTATTGGCTGGTAAGTGACAGGCTCGAGTCATGACTAAAGCAGGCATGGAGATGCGCATGAATGCCGTTTTCAGCGAGAGCAGCGCTAAAATTTTACTGGGGCACTGGAGACTTTTACTAAAGCACGTGCCCCAGTGAATAAGGTCTAGTGACGCCCCTGCTGATAAGTACACAAAAAGTTAATTATATGTATAATTCCTCATTTTTATAAACTCAATAGACCTCTGAAGTTTGCCTACAAAAAGCTACCATCTTTGCCCAATATAGATCGGGTATCTTGAGATTTTTCAATGGGAAAATAACATGGGGATTTTGAATTATCGCACCTGTTAAACTCTCGCAGGGATGCAGAAATCAAAAAAGCAAACGTTTTGCTCTACACAATTTTGTCCTCTGCCTTCGAGTGGATACTGTGATCTTTGGTATGTTAAGAGGCACACTTTGATTTTTGGTATCCCAGAGCTAACTTGCAATGCAATAGGTAGTTAAGTTCAATTATGACTAGAACCTCAATGGTAGCCTGTGTAAAAGTTACAGCCAAAGATGCTCTTTAAGAGAGCCACTGACCTGATTTTGTTTAGAATCCGTCGAAAGACTCCAGTATGACATGGAGACACATGTATAAAAATTAATATCGAGCTTTGTTCTGTGACAAACTTAGACGGGAGGCAAGTGTGATTCACTGATATTAATATTAGCTGTGAGATAGACTTGCATCCATGTTACACTGGGTCATGTCATGTAAGGTAATGCAAATAAATGGAAACATAGCCTACAGATCCTCTTCAGCTTTATTAATTAATGGTGAATAAATGAAGAGTTTGGTTCTAAAATGTAGCCTATCCTCCATTTTAATGAATTTTCATTAATCATTTTTTTTTTAATTTTCCAAAGAAATTAAGTAGAACTGTAATTGGGTATTGTAATTTGATTTATCTTTACTCAATCAAAACAACACATCTACAATTTTATTGATATTACCTAAAATACACAATTAAATAACATTCGTTTTTTGATGTTTTTAAAAACGGAGATATAGCATTTTGGAGCATTTGAAAGCCATTATTCTGTGTATCGGTGTTGAATTAATCCTGTAAATGACGTCACTCTTCAGGACCAAAGAGGGAACTGATATATAACAATTGATTATAAACCCCTGTTAAACCTAATAAATCAAAGTCAAAGTCAAAAAGTCAGCTTTATTGTCAATTTCTTCACATGTTCCAGACATACAAAGAGATCGAAATACGCTTTCACTATCCCACGGTGAAGACAAGACATATTTTACCAATTTTAAGTCCAATAGACAAACATAACATTCAAGTAAACAAAAAGTAAGTAAATAAGCAAATAAGAGGGCACATATAATAATGAAAAATAAGAGCAGCAAAATTTTGTTGAAGTCTGACTCAGCTCAGTATTAGAAAAGTTTCGGTTCAAAGTAACATTGCTATCCATAGTGCGTTGGTACGCCCACAATACATAGGCCTATCGTTAATGAGAATGCCTAACTCGTTTTCTTATGGCACGCTCCTGGAGGTCTCCTCCATCTGCCGATTAATTCGGGCGGTTCCTCAACATAATACGTACTGGTCTGGAAGTAGGTCAGAGGCTACATGCTGATCCGGACTGCGATACTCACCAGCGTGTTAGACAGTCAAGCAAATTCCAGGGGTCAGGCTGTGCTAGGTTTTCGCGACCAATCTAGACCATCGCTGACAAACTCCCCACCGCTGGGTAATGCTTGGTCAGTTCATAATAACTTGCCATCTCCCAGGTGATTTAGTTTCTACGGCGGCGTTTACTAATCTCAGTCGTCCATTATGCTATTACGTTACCTAAACTGCTACTCTGGACTATAAGTAGGCTACAATAGAAAGGCTATGCGGGTCAGAACATAACAATTTATTTGTCAGGTACAAGCTATTCATCCAATACATTATAGAAAGTACATGTAAATGAATATTGCGGAAGTTACGAAAACAGGTTAAAGGAACATTTAGGAAACCATATGAAACAATCAGAGAATGAACATACCAGCTCAGAGGATGATGACTACACACCTTAGTGGTGCGGGAGATTCTGACTACAGAATGGCTCCTAGAATGCTGTGTAAACTTCACTTAAATAGGCTACCTAGTTTGTAGTTGGTTACATTGATATGGATCACATGATTGGAGGTCAGCTGATTTGGGATCACATGGTTGGAGGTCATCTGATTTGAGAGTACTTTGATGAGACCATTGTTGTAGTGAGAGTAAATCAATCAAGACATGACAAGGTATACATTTGATTACATTTCCTGTCCCTATAGTTAACTGTTCCTGTGGACATGTGACAGTAGGCCCACACTTAGTAGTTGATCAAGAGTCAATATATGACTGAAAAGATTATCATCAGCCTGGTAATTAGGATCCTTACAATCCCATACATGTTGTTTGGCCGTCCCTTTCAACTCACCCCA
The DNA here is from genome assembly GCF_017589495.1 of Alosa alosa. NCBI lineage: Eukaryota > Metazoa > Chordata > Actinopteri > Clupeiformes > Clupeidae > Alosa > Alosa alosa. The sequence goes on along the minus strand of NC_063193.1, from coordinate 13,271,740 downwards.
CTATAAAATCCCATAAAACCGGACAAAAATCGCGGCTCTATGGAGCTGTGGGCTGAAGTTGACAGAGTGTGTCTGCCTGCGCGGAGCTAGTGGACTGCCACTGGCTCATCTGGATTTGATGGGCGTGTCTTGCGATCGGTCAATTAACACCCGGATCTCCTTATATGGGCAAAGATGGCAGCTTTGGGTACTTTTTTGTAGGCAAACTTCAGAGTTCAATACAGACAACAGCATACTATTGGCTGGCAGTAAGCTGAACCATAGAAAGGCATTCTCAGTCACTCTTCTCCACCCTGATAACTGAACACAGCGACCGAAGGAAGGAAGGAAGAAGGAAGGAAGGAAGGAAGGAAGGAACGACGAGAAGTGGAAAAGTGAATCAGTTCAGTTCGTTCTTAAGACACATTCAATCGAATCGATTTGTTCACGACAGACCCACCTCTACATCATAGAAATATTTTTAAATAAGATGTGTGTCAAATTGCATATTTTACATCTACACCAGACAGATGTTTTAAAAAGCCTACTAAAAGCTTGGCTTAAGAAGATTACTATACAAATATTTTACATAACTTCCTGGTCTTTTGCAGCCTTAGGTATTAGACAGAGTTGGAAGCAGAAGCAGAAGAAGAAACAGAAGTTTCTTGTCTGTGCAAGATGTTCTGTGTGTTCACAGGCTTTGCTGACTTTTTGCTGGCCAATATTAGGATGCTGCAATTGTTTTTCATAAGATAAGTAAATGTTGCTTTTTATCCATGAAATAAGTCAGTACAAATCAAAGGCATCAAGTCTTGAGTCATTAATGTTCAAGTCCAAGTCAAGTCTAAGTCATTTCATAGTAAAACTCGTCATATGTCATATGTCAAAGGCATATGACTGAAGTCCACATCTCTGACCATAACTGACCACTATGTGTGCATGGCTTTGTGATAGGTGGCTCAGTCCATGATCCCTCGATTGGATTACAGCCATTTCAGATATCCTGTGTGGTGGTGAGAAAGAACATCCTGAAGGACAACCATACTTGTGTTTCTACTAACTGAACTCGGAACACTGCCCACTACTAAGTATTAAGATGCAGTGGTAGCGTAGTGGTTAAGGAGCTGGGTTAGCGTGCAGTAGCCTGAAAGTTTCCACTGTTGTGCCCTTGAGCAAGGCACTTAACCCTAAATTGCTCTTACAATGTAATCCCTTGTAATATAGTTGAGATATGTAAGTCACTTTAGACAACAGTGTCTGCTAAATGAATAAATGTATGTGTACCCAGGTAGAGAGAATGTGTACAGAAACCACTCAATATCCAGCCCTGTCAGCCATTCTGTCTCCACTGCTTACAGGACTACTGACACAGCCTTTGCTCTGTTGTCATGACTCTAATTAGATTAACTAAACTGGCATGGCAGCTGCAGCAGGATACTCCAACTACACTGTTGTTGAACACTTTATTAGCATTTGCTTGTAGGTTCCGTCACAGTAACCTAAACATTCTTAAACTATCTACCCTGGTTTTAAATATCAACATTAACAACAGCTAGCCTATTGTTAGATGGTATTTGTGCAAATACCTTCAAATGGAGTGAACTGAAGTTAATAGACATCATAGGCTACCGAAGATTATCTATTCCAAATTGAATGTCAGATGACGCTGGTTTCATATCATTACTACTTGATAAATGAATAAAACAATAAAAGTCTGATTCGTTTCAGCCTATATTTCAGCTGAAATTAGTGTGTTTATCAGTGCACCTGTATCTCTGTAACCACTGCCTAACTGGGTCTAGCAAAATGGTGCTTGTTGTCTTTTATTATTTTAATATGTAAATGAATACATATAATATGTTGTATCATTCAACACAGGTAAATTCAGTTGAGGCATGAGAATTCCGGCAATTTTTCATAGATTTCTGTTTCTCGAGGTCACCGAGTATTGTCAATACGGGGGAAAAAACCCCTGAAAACAATTAGTTCTAACTAGCTTGAGTTGCTGCAGCAAACAGCTAGAGCTGCCAGGCAGCTACAGTGCTACACTCTGGGGCCCCCATGTTCATGTTCAAATCACCGGAATTCTTCTTTAAATATATGAGAAAAAATAGAAATCATTTCATTTTAATTCCCTAAAGCAGTTTTCAACTGAGACCAGCATAGGTTCTGTGGTTTTCAGTCCAAAATAGTGGTAGCTCATGGGCACGATTGGTTTCAAGCCCATACCATGTTTTGTCACATGCAGCGAACATCTCCTCATGATCCGCTAGCTGCCCATCACTGAAAGCAGTCCAGGCTCCACTGTACGCAGCCCAGGTTCTGAAAACTGGACACAACCAAAGAAGGGGCAGCATGTCCCCCAAACAAAAATAAAGCCGTATGGAGTTTTACTGGGAATACTAAAGGGAGGGGTGAGCTACTTCTTTGGTGTGTTTTGTTTGGTCCTTGGTTAAAATACTATTGTAGTGCTAAATGGTGTTGAATATTGCCACTAAGGGGTAAAGATATCAATTATTCCATTGTGTTGTTTTAAAGCCCTAAATTTCCCCTACTTCACTTAATGCCACTTTTTGGCAGACAAAACTAATCAGTTCAACTGGACTTGCCACATCAGAGCTTGAGGTTCTCGAGGTCGGAAAATGTTCTCTTCTTGGACATATTATGCATGTTCATGTTGTAAATTCTAGAGGTGTGACCTCAAAACTGAGAATGTGTAAGAGTGTTTTTGCATGATCGTATACAAGGAGAAATTCTTTGCTTAGAATAGGGGAAAGCCGGAGGAAGATAATTAAATTAAATTGAACACAATTTATAGAGAGATCATACAAGATTGAAAGCCTCTACGCTCTGTATCAGTGTTGCATTAATCCCATACACATTGTTTGGCCATCCTTTTCTCACATCTCACATCTATAAAATCCCATAAAACCAGACAGACATCATAATGCATTTCTTTGGAGCTGCAAGCTGAAGTTGTCTGAGTATGGGCTGTGCGGCTGATGCTGAACTGCCATTGGCTCATCTGCGTTCAATCGGAGGGACTTAGCAAAGGCATCTCTTAACTGACCTAAAAATGGCAGCCCACATTTGTCCCTATCCAACCTTACAGAGCTTGAGAGGATCTGTAGAAAAGAATGGCAGAAAATATGGTGGACAAAAACTTGTGTCGCCATATGTCAAGACTATGAGACATATGCTGCACATTAAATAACTGAATACTCTGAGCATTTTCCAAATGCATCTGTACTTCTACATGATTTTACAATCAAATGTTACATTAAATTTGAGTAGGTTGTTTCAGTTGAATTGTAATGCTACAGCACCCCTTAAACTCCATAGGTTTTCCCTCATGGAGGGAATCAGGAGACCCAAAGGTACATCTGGCATGCCAATCCTAAATATACAAGTTAGAAGCTACTTTTAACCTTAAGATGCAAATACAGGTCCTGTGTGAGCATTCCCATAATTGCTTAAAACTGCTACTGTGAAATTTGCCTAAGAGAGTAAAGGTGAGGCCCTAGTAAACTAGATTGCCTCGTTGAGCTTCTGTTTCATACGTGACATATATGTTGTTTGAGTGATTTTGAACTGAAGAAATAGGTCTGTTCACACTGTTTTTTGCCTGATTGAGCAAAGGTAATAGCCCTGGTTAAGGCTGTTTGAGTAGAGTCTGTCATCCAGAAGACAGCTGCAGGATGTGGTCAGGGGGCCCACAGTTCCCCATGAGTGTGTATGGAGCTGTGCGTGTGTGTGTGTGTGTTTGTGTGTGTGTGTGTGTGTGTGTGTGTGTGTGTGTGTGTGTGTGTGTGTGTGTGTGTGTGTGTGTGTGTGTGTGTGTGTGTGTGTGTGTGTGTAATGGGGGTGGGGAAATGTCAGGGAGCACAAAGTCTTTTAGATGGAGAACATACTTGTGGAGGGAAAGAGAGTGAGAGAAAAGTCCAGAACACTTCTAGCACAGTATGAATTTGATGTAATATGGCTGCGCTGTAACTGTAAACAGATGCCAACACACTAGTGGCAGGTCGCTATGCCAACTCTAATCCATGTTTACAGGAATTCTTCTTTACAATGGATCATTAAAAAGTTTCTGCGTTACCTCTTACATTATCTCAGCACAGCCCATTATCTCTGCTATAAGGCAGATTTAATAATACTTTTTCATAACATGATGTCATTCACTTCAAGATCTGTGGATGAGTGTTTGAGGTTTTTCCTCATGATGTTGTTACTCTATTAGATATTCATGCTTGCACAGAACTGCTGTTTGAAGGAAGGTATACTGTGTACATCATGGCAATTATGTAAATGTGGTGAAGCTGATACCCATCCAAGAAGAGTTGCATGAACATGCACAAGTTTTTACAATGAACCTAGATGACTCCGGGAGAGTTATTCACCTTGCATCCATTTATCACTTCACTTCCATAGGTATGCACTATATCACTTCACTTACTTGTATCCTAGGACATTTTAAAACGACCCAAACAAACAACCAAATCAAACCCAAATGATATCACATTGAAAGTGCTGACTGCACAGTTCCAGCCAAAGGGGGAAAAAAGGAAAGAGAAGAGGAAAAAAACTATGGAGTGGAGTACTCATTAGCTAGGTTCAATCAGGGCTCTCTACTTAAGAAAATCCTGTTATAGCAAGGAGCGCGGTGAGGGCGCAACAGAAACTCCCTGTCAGGGGAGAAGTGGAGCGGCCCTAATTGACCAGAGCACTGGAGGAATGTGGCGGTGTTGTGACTGGTAACAACACGGGGTAAAAATGTGCCCTGAGCGCGCGAAGAGGGCTTTCCCTCGATGTAATCCTCACTCATGTGTGTGTGTGTGTGTGTGTGTGTTTATGGAAGCATGATGAAGCTTGGTGGAGATGGGAGGGGGGGTTGGTGTGAGGGGTTAGAGCCAAAGCCATGTGGCTCTCGTTTGGGCCCAAGCTGTGGGCTGCCAAAATATAAACCAGCAGCCAACAGGGAGAGGCAGGCAACGTAAGGCGATGGCGGCTGCACACACTCCCCGGCCGAGGGGAGCAGTCGACTCAGTCCAACCACATGGCCGAAAAAGTCTAAATATACACTCGTGCGAGGACCGCAAAGACGGTCTGATAAACCTCCGCTGCAAATCAGCAAAAATGTCTACGCCAAGACTGAAGAGGACTGCCTATATATTATGCCTTACATAAACAATGGCGTCGGGAATCAGGGCAGTCGACACTCTTTCTTCTTAGAGTTGTTTCTCTTTGGAATTATTTGGTCTCTAAACACACGAGAGCTGTCCGAGGATATGGTTCGGAGGGAGACCCACCTGGAGTGCACACCTCAGTAAACAGAAGTCCTCTCCTGAACTGTGGTCGAGCAGGAAGAGTCCAATCAGTAGCATTCCAGAATGGGTTCACTGGGTTCATGTTGGGAAAAAATGGGGGGAGGTTAGGGGGGTTATGAATGCTGCTCCCCATCCTGTTCACTCCCCCTCCCCCTTTCTGCTGCCATACTCTCAAATAAAACCCCATGCCTCTCGAACACCCCCTCTGGTATCAACACCTACCATGGCAAATAATTACATGTATAACAATTACACTCTAAGAACAGTGGAGAGATCACTTTCTTTGGTATGGAGAAAGATCCGTTTTACATGGGAGGGATCTTTCATTGTTGGTTGCTACAGTTGCATCAACAGGATCCTCAACACATTCATGTACCCTTAATATTGTTCATTGTTTCATCCATTAGTCCTCTATATGTAGCATAAATATTGAAAACAAACTTCAGAAAAACAAGGCACTTACTTCTTACTGGCTGACTACTGTTACTTAACTTTGGTCTGGACAGAGGTTGTTTGTGTGTGTGTGTGTGTGTGTGTGTGTGTGTGTGTGGGACTCCAGACACACATGTGGTGATCACTGCCCCAGACAGCCCAGATGTTGATTTTTTTATGCTCTCTGAACACTAAGCGCCAGCAAGGAAACCACAGATGTCTTTGTTCCCTTCCACACAGTTTTATTCTCATCTTTAGTTCTTTCTCTTATTGAACTACACTACCCACAATTCACAGTTTTCGTTAAGTAACACTGAAAAACACAGATGATGCATACTTGTGGTTCACTGAATTTTCAGGTCATCTAATACAGCATTAGGACAACAGGAGCTTCAAACAAAGGCTATCCCATCTTAAACTCATTTGTTAACCTTTATATCAGTTAAAAGCACTGAATTTGAATACCGGTCTGATGTCTTCTTTAAAATATGTACCGATCTGTGACATAAACCACATCAAAGTATTTTCAGTATAACAGGAAGATAGATATTCATATTCCCCAATGGACAATCCACCAATAGCAGCAGTTCCATGGAAATAGTTGATTACGATCTGGTATTCTTTTACCTCAGTGGCGTATTCTCACATTCTTGTATAGATTGGTGATTCATATTGAAAAACACTTTACAAATAATTTCTAGAAGATGACACTCAGTGCTCTCAGTGCTAACTTGAACGCTCAATGTGAGCTCAAAGTATGTCTTTAAAGGTGTCTTACGCTCTGCGAGACTTGAACACTAAGCCTGCCTCTATTTAGGGAGAATATGAGAATATTTCCAGTTAGTGATTAAGGGCATGCTCAACCCATTCATTTTTTTTTGCCTTTTTTCTATTTCTAGTCTCTTTTCTAGTGTCATTGTTCACACTGGGACACACTCAAGACACTGTCTTTTTTTGCTTTGTCCAACACAAAAGAAAATTCGCACTTTCAAAAGGAGATGTACTGTGGTGTTCTGAGCGGAGTGTGGGGATTTTATCGGAAGCGCGAGGATCTTATCAGATGTGAATGAAAGCGTTTGGCGTCACTCCCGGTGCCTGTTGTTCGCCATCGCATGGCATGATGGTGAAACGGCAGCAGAGCGTAGAGTTAAGACGCACGTCTGTCCCCAGGGCCAGAGTGCTTTTACCTAGAATGCCTCAAGATACTCACACCTCAACCACTCAGGACCCTCTTTTTAACAGAAAAGTAAAAGAGCTTTGGCACCCCGCTGTCTAAAGAAGAATGAAAGATGAAGGTTTTTAAAGTATTTTTCACAAAATTCTTTAAAATGTCTACATTGTAAATTTCCAATATTAGCCGGAACATCCTTGGAATATTGAAATATGCTGACATTCTCTAATCATATTATGAAATGTATGTAATTGGAATTTCAGAATTTATTTATTCTTTTTTTTTAGAACTTGCACAATGAAAAGCAACATTGCTGTTAGTGTACAAAGATGGTACAAAGATGATATAAGAATTCAGCCATGCCAGAAGAATGCAGCTTTCAATCTGTTCAGCAGCTGAAAACGAGTGGATAAGAACTACACAGTTTGATTAATTTAGTGTCAAAAAAAGTGTCTGGTATGAGCACTCTGAAAGTGAAACACAATTACCGATGCAGAGCTTTACATGAAGACATCTCTGGAGAAAGTGAAAATGGAAGTTTAACTGAGGATTCTCTCACGGCGATTAAAGGGTGGTGTGACAGTCCGCTGAGCCACTACCCTGCCCTGCCACTGTGCTCAACAGTAGTCTTTGATAGTGAGAGATGGCTCTTTCAGTTAATCTAAGCCCGGCCAATGGGAGGCCCCCAGCCCCTGGCTGCAGGGAATCAGCCAATCGGGGAGCTCTAGCCCAGTCATCTGACAAAATCTGCTCCTGTCCATCAGCCGAGTCGTATATAGTTCATTACAAGACACAGACAGGGCTGTTTGGAGTGTGGTGCAGTGGAGTTCTCTGTGTGCCCCTAGTGTGCTGTGTGTGTGTGTGTGTGTGTGTGTGTGTGTCCTCGAATGCAGGAGACTTAAGTATGAGAGAATGAAAGAGAAGAAAAGAGGGAAGCAGAGAGAAAGAAAACATCCCGTCGAGCTCCTCAGTCAGCGCACGCTTGTGGGAACTTCTGATTTCTACACGGAGCCGTGGTTACTACTTTTTCTTCCCTTTTTCCTCCATCACATTGTTTTGAGTTTGTTCTTTTTTTAAGTTCACTTTCAGAGAACAAGCAAAAAATAATTTGGGTGACTTTGAGGTAATTTGTGCTCTCTAATAGGTGAGTACCATTCATTTTGTCAGAGTCATACATATTAGTTCGTTCCTATTTGCACTATTGAGCATACCTATGTAGTGTCAGAGAACTCTCAGGAAGTCCAGCAGACTCCACTGTGAGCCCCAAGTTGCTCCAGAGCAGTTCACGGAGTGCATTCCTTTGGAACACGCTTGTTTGCTTTTCTGTTATCTAAGCTCTGAATGAGGGGTTATGCACTCACATGCAGTGTAGTATGCTCTCTCTCTCTCTCTCTCTCTCTCTCTCTCTCTCTCTCTTTTCTCTCTCTTTCTCTCTCTCTCTGTCTCTCTCTCCTCTTTCCCTGTTGGCATCACTTCCCTTTATTTCTCTCTCCCCTTTCTTTGGCTGTCTCATTCTCTTTCTCTCTGCCTCTCTCTCTCTCTCTCTCTCTCTCTCTTTCTCTCTCTCTTGCAAGCGTCAAGCGTATCCTACTGAAGGCAAGAATGAAACCATCATGATTTCCACTAGTTCTTTTCTACGTGGCTGGTGTTTTGATGCTCATGCTGATGTCGGGCGAACTTTTAGTTTTACAGTGCAAATGCAAAGAGGGTTGCAAAATAATTAAATGCTGAAGAGTGTGGCAGAGAAGCACAGTTTTTAAAGTTGAATTGAATGTTGGAATATGTGGAGGTGGGTTTTTTTTTTTTAAGCACAGCTGAGCCGAGTCCTGAGAGTACTTCTGAAGAAAACTGTGTTGGTCACTCGGTGCAAAGTGTGTTTTGTGTGTGTGGTGGGGGTTGGGGGTTGACAGTCCCTGTCTAATCCATGTTGTTCGGCCACAGACAACGAGATTGGGGTGGGGTGGGGTAACGTGCGGGGAGTGAGTAGGGGGCACTGGAGGGGGGGCTAGGCGGTTGCGGACAAATCCAGACAGTGGACAAAAGTGGTGGCCCCATCCAGACAGGTCAGGTCAGCCTAATGACCGTCCGACAGCTCTGAGGGTCAGCCAGCTGCTGAGGCCCGGCCAGTGGAGGAGGGGAGAGGGGAGTGGCGGGGGTTAGAGGTGGCCATGCTCCAGTTCGTGACTCTCTCTCTCTCTCTCTCTCTCTCTCTCAAAAGGCACAGAACGAGGGGTGGCCTAGGAGGAAGGGCGGTGAAGGGGGCTTTTCACACCGTCTTTCTTTCTCTCTCTCTCTGTCACTTCTCCATGTTTTTTTTTTTCCTTCTATGGATAGAATGTACATAAAGAATGAACATACAGTCTGTGACTCCAAAGGCACGACTGGGGTGTAATTAGGTGTAAAAACAGATTGAGATGACAAGGTGGAAGGAGTGAGACAAGTTGATTATAAATAAGCAGTGTTTTCTTCAAAGAACGTTTGAATTTTTTGGCCTAGCCATTGGCTCAAAAATCACAGAAAACACAGAGACAGAAAATTCTCTCAGTTTCCTTTTCATCATGTCTGCCTGCTCTGGCCAAAGCCTCTAATTTGTCAAACCGTCTGCTTGGATGAGATACTGACAGCAACACAGCAGGAAATAAAGACCAGGGAAGAACACCTTCTCAGACGCAACTGTGAGAGTTAGATCTTCTGGACATCTGTGCGTGTGTGGGATGAAATGTTCCAGAGTGTTTATATCTGTGTGTATGCGTGCGGGACGGGTGTGTGTGTGTGTGTCTGGGCTGTATATATGCATGCCTGAATTTCTGTGCGATCATTTCCAACCATCAAAGACTGTGAAATTTCCTCCCCTACTTTTTAGCTGTTTATGGCGGAGGCTGGGAAATGCCCAAACATGTTGAGTCTTGCTGCACAGCCCTAACACAGAGAGGCACACAGACACACACACACACACACATGCACACACACCACACACACACACACACACACACACACACACACACACACACACACACACACACACACACACACACACTAAACAGCCATGTCCTTATCGGAACGCTATACATATGAAGCATCATTAAGCAGTGTGATCAAACAAAACACACAGCAGATCTGTGAGCTTTTCCACACTTTTGATGGTGAGCATTGATTTCTTTGTGCTGTGAGGGTCCCATTGCATATGTTTATTTATTTTGTGCTGGGGTCCGTTGGTGCTACCCTCCTCCCTCCTCTCTCTGCCCATGCTACCTGTATTTGAATAGACACCAGACAGTGATTCATCCTTCTGTCACTAGCACTCCCCTGGACAATAAGGATCCCCAGTCTCCTGCCAGCAAACACAAAGCTTATAATGCTGCCCTGTGTGTGCGTGTGAGAGAGTGTGTGTGTGTGTGGGGTGGTGGGGGGTGGGGGTGGGTAAGATCAGTGGACCACGGCTCTGTGTGGGGGGATGGGAAAAGGACAGGATGTGTGTGTGCGAGTGTGTCTCTCTCTGTCTGTGGTGTGTGTCTGTGTGAGTGTGTAAGAGGGTCGTACTGCACAGGAAATGAGTGCCTTTGATGAGAGGCTGTGCCAGAGTGGCGCTCACTAAAAAAAGGGGGAAGAGTCCCTTACACATGTCCACTGTGTACAGCCCAAGCTCCCGGGCCCTGTCATCTACCCACGGCCATAAAACGGCTGTTTGGATTGGGAACATCACCTCCGGCTGGGGCGCAGTCTCTTATCCCCTCCACCCCCACCCCCTGCCCTCTCCCCCCTATCCCTCTAGTAGCCACGCTATCAGGCCAGACACACAAGCACTTACAGCCCCCTTCTTTAAAAAAGAAACGATCTCTCTCTCTCTCTCTCTCTCTCTCTCTCTCCAAATCCTATCTTCTGCCCTAATTCAGGGTTCATGGAATCCTGTTAAGACTCCACCCCCAGCATTCTTGATTTGATTGAATGGAAAAAAAAGCTAAGTGCTGCTGTCTGTGGACTTGACCACACTAGTGGATATCCATTGGTCTTGTGTGTTAATGTTGACCGAGACGTCAAGTGTTTTAGGATGACTAGTCTCGTGTCTCTGGTGACTGAAGGGGAGCAGTTCCTCTCTCCTTTTCTGTCAGACCGGAGTTGTGTGGTGTGGTGTGGTATGGCGTCTGGGCTTACTCATCAGCCCATAGTCAGGGCTGAAACCGTGAGAACCAGGAAGTCTACCGAGAGACCGTTTAGTTTAGTTTAGTTTCGTCACTGGCACTGGTGAACCGTCTGACCTCTCCTCTATTTACCTGACGAACAGGTATGAAGAAGATGAGGCTGGGAAGGGGTGGGGGCGAGGGGGTTGGTATTTCCCACCCTCTATGAGAACTGCCTGCCCTTCAGCACGTAAAGCTGCAGCTGCCCAGGAGGCAAACCACCAATAACAGAGATTAGTCCAAGAAGCAAAACCAAGAGTGCAGATTTGCCATGAACTTGGGTGTAACAAAACAAAGAGCTCTTTCATTATAGATATTCTGTATGTGCTTACGCATGCCTATATACAGTATATTTACTTATGACCTGAGATGGAACCAGAAGTACAGGGTGGGATATCCTCTTCAGCCGTGACAAATCTATGGCAGTGTTACCTGATGCTTGACGCTTTGCCCCGTCTGCTGGCATGGGCAGGCGAGTCAGCGTGTGCGGTGCCACTCCAGCCAAAGACCTCTGGCTGACCTCAATGCCGTAGCGCCTAAATGCGGTCAGGGCGGTGTGCTTTGATAAGATCATACTCACCCAGACTCATACAATTAAACCCAGTTTAAGTTGTTTAACTTCCGTAATGGGGGCGCACAGAGAGGCTATTTTGTGCTTTCCTTGGAGCCTATAAGCTTTGCAAATGGTCCACACATTTTTCTGTTTTTTTTTTTGGTTTAGTTTGTTTGAAGGGGAAAAAATTGGATATGAAATGAAATTGTGCCAGTTTGTGAGATAAGGTGAGTGCTCTGCCTTCAGCTGTGAGGGCATTTTGTGCAGATTACACAGGCGTTTGGAGATGGGCATCTGCTACAACAAAACAGATGCGATGGCAAAAGCTCATCATGTAAAACAGTGTGAACTTGACCCAGTGCAAGCAAACAACTGACCCATCCCCGTCACACACACACACATACACACACACACACACACACACACACACACACACATCACACATCTTTTCTCTCTCTCTCTGTCCCTGCATACGCTCCCACGCCCACACATTCCAAAAACACACTGTCTCCCCTCCACGCGTCTAGTTTCACATTGAGTCGCGTGTGCCTTTTCCCACTAAGCCCACACCAAACACTCATTTCCTCCTAAACGCCAAGCTTCCACCAAAAAACAGCCCGCCTATGTACTAATAACTTCCTCATTTACCCAGTTGCCTCCTCCCTCTCTGTCAACAGCTCAGACAACATTTGTCAATGACGCTAAAGTCATATCTCCTGACCACAAATTTGCCAATGATTCTTTCTTTTTTACGAATGCCTATGAATGGTGTTCCTGTGCTATACCTCTGTAATGACAAATGCATCACAAGTTTCATTTCTTTGTAGATGCACCAGCTAACGTTAGGTAGTGAAAATTGAGGCAGTGCTTTGGAAGCTATGTAAAGGCTATATGGTGTTTGGTGTCAGAATGAATAGGTTACATTTGATACATATACAGTACAGACTGTGGGTGGTGTCAGAAGCCAGGTGCCAAGGAAATGGGTCAGTACAAATATCACTGGGGTGAAGCCCTACAGATGCATCATGAAATGGATACCACTATGACTGCAGCGTTGAAATGCTTTGACCTTTTAAACACAGGTGTCCCATGTCAGCATTTATTTTCACATTGAGGAGAACAGAAGATGATAGAACTTCAGGAAGAGTGAAAATGCATTTGAAATGACTTGAGAATTTACAGTGCTGAATGTGACTGTCGTCGTCATTAAGGCATAAATTATGGGCACCATCGTGTTACCATTAATTAATTATCTGTGCAAATGCATAAATGTTTCCCCTAGGTCACTAAGGCTCTGATGTCCCAATAGTGACACTTAATACATGTTTGCATGACACCCAGAGCTGCATATGCAATTGAATGTAAATGGGACACAAACCAACTGAGCCAGAATAATTGCATCCTGAGCCTTGGCTCTATCTAATGTAATTAACGTCCAGTTCATTCTGGACTTTTAAATACTCCCAATTTAGCAGTTGCTGGGTAACACATTGTGATATCCCCAGTCACTAATATATTCAGGGTGCCCGGGCTAATGAATAAATGACAGATAAGCCAGACCGTCTCCATACTGGAGGATGACCTGGGTCCAATAGTGTTAACACCGCTCTTTATCAGCAAGTCCTCATATGAGAAGCATGGAGCCCAAATCTAATGTGTGTGTGTGTGTGTGTGTGTGTGTGTGTGTGTGTGTGTGTGTGTGTGTGTGTGTGTGTGTGTGTGTGTGTGTGTGTGTGTGAAACTAAGCTCTAAGACTCTTAGACTGGACACAGAGAGGAAGTCTCAGCTGGAGATGAGACCAAGAGGGCTATGGTCTGTAATAATGTTGGATTGGGAGACGGAGAGAGACATTTTTTCCAAGGAATAGAATTAGCCGCAGCAAGAGGGTATGAAAATGTGTGTGGGTGTATATATATATGTATAGCTCCATCCACATTAACTAATTCCATTTTATTCAACACATATACTGTTACTTTACTCTACTTTACTTAAATCCAGCAGGCAGGGTTTAGTGCTCCTGCGGATGAGGAAGGAAACCAGTCATTATGAAGAGGCATTTCTTAAAGCTCATCCTCTAACCTTTGTACACAGAATTAGTCACTCACATGCTCTCCCTCTGTCTCTTTCTCTCTCTCATAAACTTATTATATCTCTCTCATGCATACACACACACACACACATGCACAGCCACACACACACACACACACACACACACACACACACACACACACACACACACACACACACACACACACGAGCACTCACACTTCCATCTCCATTACAAATCCCTGCCATTCTTAGACAAGATAAAAGTCTGACCTGCGTCTAGGTGGTAAAAGCTCTGAGAGAGAAAGAGAGGCGAGATAGAGAGCACTAGCTTTGGCTAGGGCAGGCCAGGCGTCGCTTTGACAGCGCAGAGTTGAGTTACAGACTCCCAGTGCCCCAGAGTGCAGGGTGTGCGTTAAGTACGTCAGTGAGTGACGTTTATGGGCCTGTGAGGTCATTACTGCCATAAACATTCACTTGAAGGAGGAAGAGGGAGAGACTCAGAGACAAGTACCCTCATGAAGTGATGCACAGCAGCAACACACACACACACACACGCACGCGGAGAAAGTATTAATTCAAACATATTTCATACAAAAAACATTTGTATGCATGTGCATAAATACATTGAAATTAAGTCAAATGCATAGACCAACCAAATTAGAAATACTGCAGAATTGTGACTCACATTAGCACACACACACACACACACACACACTAACACATTTGATCACACAAACAGACTTCCAAAAACACGATCTATTATACCAAAGAGTGTAGCGGGAGCTGAGAGATGGAGATTATCCACAGCCTGAAGCAAATACCATGACAGTGTGGCGTCTACTGCAGAGATTAAAGCTGGATTAATCCTCCCAAACAAATACTGCATTTAGCTTTTGTTTGGTTCCACACAACCTTGAGGAAAACATTTACACCATGGCATCATCAGCGTTTTGTTTGTCAGGCTTTGGTTTGTCGTGCAGTCATTACTAGCGAAACAGCGAGAGATTATGAGAGCTGATGACAGCGGCGTCCTTTTGTTGTCGTTACCATTTTACACCAGAGGTAACAGGGAGAAGAAGGCTATCGATGGGATGAAAAAGGAAACAAGAGTGATGCTGATTGTTGTTTCACATGGATGTATACACACACACTCACACACACACTTGAACTCTCCCACACAAAGACACATACACATTAACACACACACACACACACACCCATTCAAGCTCTCTCCTCAACAAAGGCAGTTGCATACACACAAGCATGCACACACCATCTCACCGACCAAAGTGGGTCAGTATCTCTGATTAGGCTACGAGTCCGTCTTGGAAGATTGTCCCCTGAAAGCTCTGACAGCTCAAAGATTTGAAGGTCAATCAGGCTGACCCAAAACAATAATGAGAAGGCACAGTGGTAGCGGCGGAAGATGGGGGAGAAATGTCACAGCTTAATCCAGCCAGCACGGCAGCTCCTTTAAGCCTCTCATACATATTCATCTCACTGAGCAGCCCCGACTTGACACAAACCTGCTGCTCTTTGGACCCAGTAGGAGCAAAAAAAGGCTCCATGAGGCTCCAAAGTGTATGTTTGGTGTAACCCTTTGACCTGTTCCAATAAGCTAAAAGTGCTCAGCTCTCAGCATGAGGTCTTCTCTCATCTTAGATTTACAGAGCGAAAAAGACAGCTGACAAGATGACCTGTTCTACAAAGCTGCACTTGCTGGTGGTTAGTGGCAAATCAATTGCAGTGAGATCACTTTCACTCATAATTGTCACTTTGGACAAAAGCGTCTGCCAAATCCCATAACCATAATGTGTCCTCTTATGCAGTTCCAGTCAAATTCTCTGCTAGATCTTGCCTGTGAATTGTAACTGTACTGGCAGTGGGTCTGTAACCCAGTCAAGTTAGTCATGGCGCCACCATGTTCACTTACTACAAAAAAGAGCCTTCTACACAGGTCTAAAAGAGAAGGGCTTGCTGTGCACCATTAGACTAGGATACATGCCGGCAGCTGGCTACCTTAAGCCCTAAACTTAAAGCAGTGAGCACAATGGCTCTGCCACTCACTGTCTGGCTGTGCAGGTGTGAGGGGACTGATAACGTGTGGAGACAGAGCTTCCCAAATGTGATGCTGGAAGGGATTATCTGCATCCCAGTGTATGCTCATATTCACACACACACACACACACACACACACACACACACACACACACACACACACACACAAACACACACACACACACACAGAAAGAGAGAGTACCAAGCCTAGATGAATGACAGCTTGCTGATGAAGATTATTTGTTATTATATGTGTTAACACAGGATGTTTTGCACAGTGATGATACATCCTGTTTTTCAAGAGCTGATTTCATCTGTATACTGTAACTTAAACTTTTACGTCAACACTGCAA
Organism: Alosa alosa; assembly: GCF_017589495.1. Taxonomy (NCBI): domain Eukaryota; kingdom Metazoa; phylum Chordata; class Actinopteri; order Clupeiformes; family Clupeidae; genus Alosa; species Alosa alosa. The sequence continues at coordinate 13,255,640 of NC_063193.1, read as the reverse complement.
TTTTCTTCTCACTCACTTTCTTCTACCTTATAAATATTCTCTCTCTCTCACCCTCTCTTTTTTCCTCTCCCTGTCTTCCTCAAACACACACACACACACATATATACACACAGTATACACACATACAAAGTATATATATATATATATATATATATATATATATATATATATATATATATATATATATATATATAGCCACATTACATCAACCCATCAACAGATAGAGTTGCAGTTTCTACACCACTAACAGCATCCTCTCGACTCACATAAACACTGCAGGAGCAGAAATAATGGGACGAAGCGCCTCCTCCCCTATCTCTGAGTCTCTCAGTCTTCTGCCTGATCTCCAGGAGCCCAAGGAGGTGGACAGAGATGGATGGTAGACATTCTGAAGCTGGTGGAACACTGCCGTTTGTGGCTTTCTCTAAGGTCTGCTTATCTACTTGAGTATTCTCTTCTTTACTAATGTTGAACTAGATTAAAGAAACAGAAGATTCATGTCTAGTCTGTAATCCGTATGTGGTGGGACACTTAATTTAAAAGCAGCACATAAAAAAATGCAGTATTTTATTTTCATTAGAACAAAATCACAATAGTATGATATTTAAATCATGGATTGCGTCTCGCTCCCTAACTGTCACTCACTGAGCAGAGAAGGAAGTTGAAGGAGAGAAGCTGCATTAGCTGTGTCAAAAGCAAGTAGTGAAAACAGCGCAGGGTTCCGCCGCTTGCCAGAGCTGACAAATGAAGCTGTACATTAATAATACATGACTGCAGGATTGCTCTTCACCCCCTTCCTCTCCCCACCCACCACACCCCTTTCCCTTCTCCCTCTTGTGTACAAGATCTCTCTTTCTCCCCACATCCCCCGCTCCACGAATACCTTATCTCAGACCATATACACCCCAACATTTCCTACTCCCCATCATCTCTCTCTCTCTCTCTCTCTCTCTCCCTCCTCACTTTTCTTTTATGCTTCTCAGAGGGCTTCTCACAGGAAGCCGAGGCTGGGGTTCAACTCAGGGTAACGGGAGCATCGCAGTGCCGCAGCCAAACTCCCTGAATGATTCACTGCGCAGCTCCGCACAAACACGCTTTTGCCATCAGGCCAGCCGGATTACAGGCTCTCGGAGAGTGGGGAGTGTGTGTGTGTTGGAGGGGGGTGGAGTTGGTGGGGGGGACTCACCACTGCCTCCTCCACCCCCCTGGTGAGCTGAGAGCCTCGGTGAGATGTGGGTCGATGGGCACACTATGCATTTTTTAGATGAACGGCGGTCGGGATTTTGTCAGATGTCTTCTGTGGCGAATGTATATAGAGTACACACCCATTTGACCTACATTTTCCTAAAATGTTCTCTCCTTGTTCTATTGTCTGTTATTTTAACGAAATGGTGCAGTCTGTCTGATGAGAGATCCCATTTTTTTTTTTTTTTTCAATTGCAAAAGTACAACAAATTGAGGCCTGACAGAACCTTTAAGTGATCAATGCTAGATAGAGGGAGAGTGGAAACACTGGCCAAATTGATTTGAAATGTTTAATAAGCACATGAAACTGTTTGAGTTGGATTATCTGGTGCCTTCGGTGAACATTCAACGCTGTCGGTGAGTTTGAGCCTCTGACATAAACCATCGACCGTTGACTGTACCCTGAGGGTCAGCCATCTCCGTCTCCTCTCCTCTCCTCTCCTCCCGGCGGTACGCGAAGTCTCTCGTGGCGGCAGCCATCTCGGGACGACCCACTGCTGAGTCAGTTTGGGGTTTCACAGGGCTGCCTTAATGGCTGCAATAAACATTCATTGCTGTCGGTGGGTTTCCCATGGATACAACTCACCGATCGATGAATGCAAACTGCGGTGCTAACACCACAGGGCTTCCTCCAGATCAGATGGTGACCGTGCTGGAAAACTGATAAATGGAAAAATGGGGCCTCAACCACAGACCCCAACCCTCCCCCTCCGGCCACCCCCACCCATGTCCACTGAGCCAGCACAGAATCACTGCTCACTGCGGAGGAGGGAGTATCTGGGACTCCTCTGACTTCAAGATAAGGTAAACACAAGTTCCAGTCATGGTGATTTATTTCAATTGTTGTTCTAGTAGCCTAAATGGTGTGCCTAAATGGTCTGAGAATAGATCATTTAAACAGCGTTGCTTTCTCTCTTTTTAAGTGGCATTGTGTGATCTGTCCTCCTAAGAAACTATAATGATTCCAGGCCATGTTTGGGACCGTAAGAGGGACAAATGGAATGTATGCTGTTGACAGTTCCTCTGAAATGTTTACAAACATTTACTACTACTGTCCAGCACAGTCTGAAGCAAATGGCTTTTGGAGCAAGCAAATGGCTCGGATGAGGTTTTAACAAAAGTTTGTGGAGACTATATGTAGATTTACAGCATAAATAAGGCCGCTACAGCACCATCTAATTACATTACTCAGTCTCCTTGACCCTGCCATGTTCAAATTTAGGCCCTGGACTTCAAATGGAATTTCGAAGAAAATAATTAAAACCATTATTGAAACATTTAAACCATTATTTGTATAATCAGAAAATGGGGGTTTATCGGTAAAGACGTGTCACCACTATTTTCAAAGGCAAAGAAAAAATGAAATCTGTTTCTTTTATTTCCCCATATTTATCCATTACCAGGCACAATGTCACACTTCCTGTTGTGGTTCTCTGCCCTCAGACACCATGACGCATTTGGAATCAAAATAAAATGAATGTCATGTGGAAATTTGTTCACCATGCCCATAAATGAACCAACTGATTGGGGCGTGCTGCAGTCTCGCTAGATGAGTTCCACAGTTGAACCCTTGACTCTGTGTCGCAGATGCGTGTTTTAAACGTTGTGAAGAGGCCCTCTCTTGCCTCCATGCTGATAGGACTGTAAATGGCCATGGAAGTTGAAATGAAAGCAGGCTTTGCCCTGGAAACACAGATGTGATCATTTAATGGACCTTGACCTGGGAGCTTGGCAAAGCCCCAGATTACTGATGTTACAGATAGCACCGTTTGTAGTTACTCTCACAATAGTCGTCCAATTTACCATGAGCTTGTCTCCTCATGGTGAAATGTGACTTAAGAGGTTTTTCAGTGGTGTGTGTTTGTGTGTGTGTGAATGTATTTTAGTGACTCTGACCCCTCCTCGCTGAATGTTACAAATGTCCAAAAACCGTGCTGTGAGTGTTCACACTGTCATTATGCAAAAATAACAGAGCCTGAAATAGGTCCTGACTCAGCAAAAACATCCCGCTTTAGAGAAATGAGTCACCTGAAGCCGTGCTAACACCTTCTCTGAGTGTTTTTTTTTCAGTTTCACTTGATTTTGACCTCCACAAATGAAATGTGAAACAATCAGCTCAGTCAGTGCCTGAAAAGACCATTTCCCCTCTTTTTTCTCCTTTTGTCGAGCCTGAGCTGATAGAATCATCTGGAAACAATCCCACGGTAATTGCCCTGTAAAGTTTTCTTAGCATGCTGGGAAATTTCAGACATTGACATTTTCCAGTCAGTCTAAACCAAGGCCTCTCGCTCTCTCTCTCACACACACACTCACACACACACATACACACACACAAGCACACACACACACACACACACACACACACACACACACACACACACACACACACACACACACACCAACCTTAACCCAGGCCACTTTGGTGTCAAACATAAAGCAAGCACCTAGCTATATTTCTGTATGTGCATGGACAGCAAAAAATATTTTCTATCACTCCATTCCACTTATAATTATTTGATGCCTACACTTTAAAAGTCACCAGTGACAGAGGGCTGCATCAAGATGCCTGATTGTCTATTCAATTGAATAAAACCAAAATAAACAAAACATATTTTAGTAAAACATTGATAAGAGTTTACAAGTAATTAACCTTGTCAAAGTTTATATAATTTAGTATGGATAATGTGGTGAGAGGAACATCCATATGTTATGCACAATACCACAGTTTAGCATGCCCTGTCATTAACCACGCTGATGTTACAGGAGCTGACAAGAGGAACAATCTGACCCATTTCTGCATGACCTGGAATCATTACAACGGCGTGACCTCTCAGTTAAACACAGACACAAGGTGCTCCAAGCAGAATAGGACACAGCACATGAGATCACTTGGAAAACATGAAAAATAAAAAGGAATCTTAAGTCAGGAATATGAGGATGCCTATCTATGTGATATCTGATATTTATCTATCTATATATCTACCTATCTGTCTGTCTGTCTGTCTGTCTGTTTTCTTCCTGTAACCGTCTGGGCACATAGTAATGCTTGTGCAGCCCATGGAATAACACATGCACAGAGACTGCTGTAGCCAACGGAAGAGCTGCAGTCTCAACAACAAAGGACATTTAGGAAAAACCTGATATGTTACGATACCCACATGAATTCTGAATCAAACTAAGAACACTGAATCACAACTAACCCATTAGCCCCTACCATGCCTCTGTGGTTTAGTTTAATTAAATCTTTCCATTTCTGTAATTGAAAAACTGTTTCAAAAGCTGTTTTATTAAAACCTAATAAGAATGAAAAGAAACAGTCGCAAATTTGCCAAGTGAAGACAGACAAACAGTGAATAACAAATCTGAAACTGAATCTGGAGTGGTATAAAAGTGTTTAAGCACAGCCAGAGCAAAAGCATGTGTTTTGCTCAGTTATGTGAGGACAGAACAAAAGCATGTGCTGGAATGTGGCCAAATCTTTCCATCTGTGTATTGGGTTCACTGAGGCCACAGTGGAAGTGAAAGCCTGTTCATCCTGAAAAAAACACCCAGATTTCTGCCTCCCTGTGGACAGTTGAAGGTATTGCAAATCTACTCAGTCAAACACTTTGTTTGAAGTTTAATATGCATAGGTTGGTTGTCTGTTCAAATAAAGGTTTGGGTAAGGTTTTTAAAAGCTCATAGTGTGGAAATGTATGTGTGTACAGTCCAACCACTCAACCAAACCCTTTCATGATGTGCACTGCGTACTATGACATACACTTCTGCATTACAGTTCTTTGTCACTGCCAAAAATTCCATTGAATTTCAAAATTGAAATGTAGATTGCTACAATACCAGTATAACATCATTTTCGTTGCTAGTATATAATCTTTTATTATACTCACAGTAGTCTGGTATGGTATGGAACTTTGAGCTCTAAAGGGGACTAAACTACTCATTCCCCACACGGCACAAACATGAAGAACACAACAAAAACATCTCATCAGTGTCTTACTTTAACATCATATCCAGAGTACCGGCTGGTCCCAATTCACCCCTAATCCAGTTGGTCATGCCTGCCTCTGAGCTCAGACGATTGGGTACTGAGTTCAAGTATCCATGGCAACGGGAGGGATGGATCAGGAAGTTGACAGGTTGCAAAGATTAAGCACGGCCTGGATCAGCATTCTCCTTTGTTTGGGGCTTAGGCTTTAAACAACTCTATTAGCCGGGATGCTCATCATTTTGGCCATGGGCCCCTATAAACATGCCCTTACAGTAAGTACACAAACAGAGATCCAAGCAAAGAAACCAGCGTTTCCTCTCTCTCTTTCTCCCTCTCGCTCTCTCTCTCTCTCACACACACACACACACACACACACACACACACACATGTATGTACACTATACAGGGCATGCACACCCCTATGGGTACACACAAACAAGAAAACATAGTTTTGGAACATTGTAAACCACTACAAACACATCAATACAATTTGTTTACATCATGTCAGTGCGCCACACATAAGACATTTCTTCAGGCGACAGGCAGACCCCCCCTCACACTTATTTTACGATAATGACCGGCTTTCTATACATTATCCCTTACATATTCTATATGCTCTTTGGGGACCCCCTGTCAGTGCTGGGACCTCATAATCTGCACCCACCACCCCCAGCAGTCCCTAGTTGGCTAGTCAGGCTGTATGTTATCATTCAATTCTCTCCCCCTGCTGCTATTAGCAAGTGCTGACAATGGGATTCCTTTTTTTGTAACTGTTTGCTGGTTTAACAGGTCTCCCAAGCTCTTGATGCTCCATGGCCAGTGGTTCCCACAGGATCTCTCGGGTCAGGGCATGGGAAAAAAGGGGTTGCTCTGGAGGTCGGAGCAGGGTGGGGGTTGCGGGTCAGGGTTTCTGAACTGAAACTGACCCCATCCATCCCAGCAGGGACCACCTGCCATACGAGTCCAGGAGGCACAACGGAGCGATGGAGAGAGACGAGAGAGAGAGAAAGAGAAAAAAGGGAGAGAAGTGGGGGTGCGGCCGGAGTGGGCGAGAGGGCCAGGGGGGTAACAATAAACTTCAGTTGAACCTGGACCTGACCATCAGAAGACCTGCTACCCCACTGAGAGCAGACCAGAGGTCTGCCATCACTAACCCATATGAATACCGAGAGGTGAGGGTTCAGTGAAAAAGCAAAACTTCACCACCCCCCCCCCCACACTACACACACTGACAATCTGACGACCTCATGGTAAAACAAAACATACATTCTGTAATTCTTTAGAGAAAATAAAATGTGTTTTGTCCTCACACCTGACTTGCGTACATCTTTTGTGTAAATGTGCAATCCATGTACCATGAAATCCATCTATCTGAAATGTGTGACCATTGCCTGGACACATACCGGTACATGCCTGGGAACTGGGAAAGCAGAATATTTAGCTCTTTATCCAATTCAGTCAGCAACAACATAACAATGCCAAGTCTACACGTCCTACACGACTACATCCTCATTCCACTACATGGAATTTACGGTATTACAACTGCTTGTGTAGTGATGTGTAGAAAAGCATATTAGTCATATTGCTCGATCTGTGCTGTGTAAACGTTTTACTCAGAACAGAAATTATGCAAATTGGTCGAGCTGGTTGATAAGATACCAACAGTGACCTAGTAAGATAATTAAAGTGAATTAACGTTTCTTCATTATCCCTTTATGTAGCTTCCTGTTCTATGAATGCTTTGAAAATAGACAAAGACAGATCTAGTCACAATCTCTGACAATGAAAAACCTCCTGGACAACTTTTCAGTCAATTTCTTCACATGTTCCAGACATACAAAGAGATCGAAATTACGCTTCACTATCCCACGGTGAAGACAAGACATATTTTACCAATTTTAAGTCCACAGACAAACATAACATTCAAGTAAAACAAAAAAAGTAAGTAAATAAGTAAATAAGAGGGCACATATAATAATGAAAAATAAGAGCAGCAAAATTTTGTTGAAATTGTGCATAGACAGTCAATATAAAACTAGTGCAAAGTCAGGCCAATAAGAGGCTTGGGTAGTTCTGTTTGACCTGAGTAATAAAGAAAGTGGCATAGTGGTGCAAGTTATGTAAGAGCAGCAGAAGTGTTGTGTTTTCAGGACAACAACACCAAGTTGTAAAGTGTACAAGTGTGCAAGTGTTCAAGTGTGCAAGTGGAGAGTGCAGGCCATTGTGGGTCCAATGTCCAGGATGTTATGTAGCTGAGGGGTGGAGGGGGAGGAGGGAGAGAGTTCAGCATCCTTACAGCTTGGTGTATGAAGCTGTTGGTGAGTCTGGTAGTGGGAGCGCAGGGCTTCTGTACCTCTTCCCAGAGGGCAGTAGATCAAACAGATTGTGAGCGGGTGACTTGCATCACTCACAATTTTGGTCGCCTTTATGGGTGAGGTGGGTGGTGTAAATGTCCTTCAGGGAGGGGAGTGAAGCACCAATGATCCTTCCAGCTGTGTTCACTATGCGCAGCAGGGCTTTCCTGTTGTATTCAGTGCAGCTTCCTACCACACACAGCGATACAGCTGGAGAGGATGCTCTCAATGGTGCCCGGTAGAATGCGGTCATGATGGCTGGTGGAGCACTTGCTCGCCTGAGTTCCGCGAGGAAGTACAGGCATGCGCTGAGCTCTCTTAAGCCAGTGATGCAGTGTTGGTGGTCCAGGAGAGGTCTTCACTGATGTGCACCCCCAGGAATTTGGTGCTGCTCGCCTTCCACCACAGCACCGGCTGATGGTCAGTGGCAGGTGTTGGGTGTGACCTCTCCGAAGTCAACAACAATCTTTTGGTCTTGCTGGACGCTCAGCAGGAGGTTGTTGTCCCTGCACCACGTGGTCAGATGGTCGACCTCCAACCTGTATTGAGTCTCGTCGCCTTTGGTGATGAGACCCACCAGAGTTGTGTCAGCCAGCAAATTTCACTATGTGATTGTTGCTGTAGGTTGCAGTGCAGTCATCGTCAGCAGGGTGAAGAGCAGCGGACTGAGCACGCAGGCTTTGGGGCCCCCCCTGTGCTCAGTGTGATGCTGCTTGAGGTATTGTTGCCAACACGCACTACTTGGGGCCTCTGACAGAGGAAGTCCAGTAGCCAGTTGCAGAGGCAGGGTACTGAGTCCCAGTTTGTCGAGTTTGCAGATGAGTTGTTGTGGTATTATGGTGTTGAATGCAGAACTGAAGTCTATAAACAGCAATCTCAACATATGAGTCTCTTTTTCCAGGTGGGTGAGGGCTGGGTGGAGGGCAGAGCAGATTGCATCCTCTGTAGACCGCTTGGCTCGGGTATGCAAACTGAAAGGGTCCAGGGTGGGGGAGAATGGCTTTGATATGTGACATGACAAGCCGCTCAAAGCACTTCATGATGATGGGTGTCAGTGCCACAGGGCGGTAGTCATTGAAGCAGGATGGAGCAGTTTTCTTGCACAGGTATGATGGTGGCAGCTTTGAAACATGATGGGATCGATGGCTTGCTTCAGGAAGTGTTAAAGATGTCTGTGAAGACATCCTTAAGCTCCCTCATGCGCAGTCCTTCAGCTACGACCTGGGATGTTGTCTGACCTGTTGCCTTGGTGGTGTTGATAGCAGCAAGTGTCCTCTTCACTGTCGGCAGAGAGGCACAGGGGCTGCTCATGTAGAGGGGATGGGTCTTCTGTGGGCAGGTGCTGTTTTGTGCTTCAAAGCCAAAGCAAAGAAGCGGTTCAGGTTGTTGAGCAGAGGGATGTTGCTCTCACAGCTCTGTGGCTGGCTTTGTAGTCCGTGAGGGCCTGAATGCCCCTGCCATAGGCTTTGTGAGTTCCTGCTGTCTTTGAAGTGGGTGGTTATCTTGTGAGTGTATTCCTTTTTGCTTCCTTGATGCCATCGGGACAGGTTGGCTCGCTGTTTTCATGCCAGCTTCATCCCCAGCTCTGTAGGCTTTGTCTCTGGCCCCTCAGCAGCCTGAGGGGACATCCCCTGTCAGCCATGGCTTCCAGTTAGCCAGTGATGATGTCTTTTGTGTGGGTCACATCATCGATGCACTTGGTGATGTAAGAGGTTACAGTGTCTGTAGGTAACATTGACATGCAACTCTTATCAGAGTCAATTTTTGTTTTATTATTGCATCTCAAATTATATTCACATATAAAAATAAGCAAAAGCTATAGGTCTTGCTACAGCTTAAAGCAAGATTTTTTTGATCATATTCACGGAAACCGACACTATGTTCCGACAGAACAACATAAATCAGCCGGTGTTAGAAAAAAAACAGCACTACCTCCACCTAGATCCTATTATCAGTTTTGCAAAAATCCACAGCTCCCGATTCTTCTGGTCCAATCAGAGCAGGGCTGTGTGAGATCTGACTGTCAATCTGGTGCAGTCTGGTGCGCACTGACGAGCACAAACTCGATGAGAGGGTGCTCGGTGGTAGTTGGGGAGGGGCATGAGAGCTGTAAACATTCAACATTTTGTCCCCTCAAGTCCCCTCAATCTGTCAGACTTGCCAACTGCAGCTTTAATAACAAATAATAACAGTAAAAAACAATAATAAAGTGTGTTATAATAAAGTGTGCTAGTACTCTTTCTTGTGGATTGAATTCAGTTGTCACTTTGACTGATGGCCAGTCAGGGGTGGGCTAGGGTCCCCCTTCTCTTGACCCCCCACAGTACCCAGAGTCAGCATTATCACCTGCAGTTCAGGCCCCTGGAGGACACCAGGCCCAGGGCCCCTGAGGCAGAACAGATAAAGCCACTTCCCCTCTCTTAGTTCCACAATTAAGCACCCATTGGATCACCACTGTGCCAGTTGCCAGCTCATCAGAATGCAAAGGTTCAGACCCATGCTGAGAGTGGCAGGTGATGGCCACAGTGTGTTAAAATCACAATGTCTGGTGCCAACTAATGTCCTTACTCATCTAAAAATCAAAACCATTCTCTATAATGTCAAAACCACTTTCATTAACGTCAATATTTGGATAAGCAAAGAAACTCATCTGCATTATTGATTTAAAAAAAAAAATGAGGTGGGATTGAGACAGCTGAGAGTAATATTTTACAGTTCAGGAACATATGCCGCCCTCTTGTGGAATAATATAACCTCATTTATAAGAACAAACGCAAAAAAAGGGGGGGGGTACATACTGTGTACTGTTCATTGTTGTGCTGTGTAAAACTAAAGAAAATTTGAATCTTCTGTCGCACCTCAGTTTGTGAAGATTCTGTATGTATGCCACTGCCAATCTTGCCTCCAGAATTAAACATCCATCTTTTGGGTTCCCAACTGAAAAAGCCACCTTACTCTCTGTGGACAACCAAAAGGTACACACTCAACACTGATTTCACAAACATAGTTATTTTATTTGCTGAACTATTTGCTTGTTGGTGTCATCTCTGGTATCCCTGGAAAAGATAAAATAATACATGTAATCAATACTCACACCGGTTTTAATTGTATTAGGTCTAAGAGTTAGCCTAGAAATCTAGACGCACCCTAGCGGCAGCAAATTACATTTGCTTCCAGGGCTAGTCTAGCAACTCTCCGTTGGCTTGTGAGCTCGAAAAATTAAACTTCTATCCGGCCAATCAAATCTAGTATAGAGTCGTTAGGCGGGCTTAACATAATGAATTATGGCAGAGTTGCAACGGTTTGGCTTGAATTCCCTGCTACTTGAAAACAAAGAAGATGGATGTCGCTGTTGGCCAACAGTGTGACACGAGTTAAGCTTGTTTTAAGTTGGCAAAAGTTTGAACTAGCCAACTAGCTCCGCTGGTGGGAAAACGCGATTGACTCAGCTGTCCTATTGGCGCAGCAGAGGGAATTTGAAAGACAACCGATTATCCCGCCCCTCGGACTGAGCACTGCGAACGGTGAGTGCCCAGACCCTACATTTTAATGTGGGTCTGGCTCGTCAGGCTATCTAAGAGTATATACTGTCAAAGGAAAGAAAATGTCGTCAGTATTTTGTCAGAGTGTACAAAAACAGCAGTTTATGAGCTTTCAGCACACGTTTAGGAAAACTGGTCTAATTTATTTTTATTAGATTCGATTTTATTAGATTTGAACCATATAGACAGATATGTTGTACAGTATGTACAGATATGTGCCGTGTAGTAAAAATAAGTGTATGTGTATTTGATACAAATGTCTCAGTCAGTCCCTAGATGTGAATGGAGCATAAAAGCTTCTTCATATCCCCTCTTGGAGCCTTCTTGATGGTCCATTTGAACAGGCCCTCCTTATGTTCTCTGCTCAGTTCAGTTCACATTCCTTGTCTTTAGATATTTAGTGGACCACGTCATTCATAATATGTATAATGGTGACATACTGCATCACTCCCCAGTCTGAAAATCCACTTAGAAAGCGCCCTCTGGTGGCCATATATATCAACACAATTGTGATGTTGATATGGCCACCAGAATATATTGTGGAAGCACCAAATGGAGCTCTCTCACACAGCCCATTTTAGTCCAGTTGGGTAGTGCACATATTAAGTCATACCGTTACCAAGGTGATAAAAGTACCAAATTTTACATGAAGCTTCTTTAGGACCTCCTGAATGATTTCAGCCAATGAGCCCAGCTGAAATATTGAAATTTAGTGTCAAATCACTGAAAAACCAAAATTCATAAAAAACGTTTTTGTTTTTTTCCTCTCAAGTAAAACTTTCAGGGTAATGACCTTTTAAGACCACTGAATAAGCTTCCTTTTGTTAATTTGTGCTCAGGCCAGTAGATCTTCCAAATTATAAGTGTAAAATAGAGTTCCAAGTAACCTTATACCTCAAAAAACTCAAAAAGCCCTGTATAATATAGGCAGAATTATTAAAAAGCAGCAAAAATGTTATGAGATCTTGGTTTCCTCTTTTATTTTTCAATTGAACTAGGTCATTCATATAGCTATCTACTACGTTGACAGTTTGGTCATTAGTTTTATGTTAGGCTGCATTACATTAAATCCTATTTGTGTGTGACAGTACAGCTAGATGTACTTTCAGTTATTTTGGTTTCCTATTGACTATTGTAGACATGTTGCAGGTCAGAATGTCTTGATTCATTTGTTCTTTTATACATAACATTCGTTTTTGAGACTTCAATATGGAGCTGAACTGGGCTCTATGTATTATTGGACAGAAAGACACCTCTGAACCCCTGAGATGTCCCTTGCAGTCACCTGGGACAAGTGGTGATAAATCTTTTCCACAGCGGTTCCATGTTAGTGGAATGAGTTTCCTAGTGCTCTCCATTCCTGTGATAGTTTTGGGTCTTTCAAGAGGGGTCAAAAGGCATATCTTTTCAACATGCACTTAGTTCATTAAGCGCTTCTTATGCGTTATGGTTTATATCGTATTGTTTATTTTCATTAGGCTGTTGATTGATGTTGTTTTTATTGATATTCTCTTTAATGTAGTCTGACCATGCTATTGTTACTGTTATTATATTATTGATTGAATGGACATTATTGTTCATTATTGCTATTTTCCTTCATTTTCATTGTTTATTTCATTAGGCTATTGATTGATTTGACATTGTTGTAACTCATAACCCATAACTATAGATTAGTGTTTCTCAACGGGGGCATTCGGACAGTGTCGGGGGGTGCTGTGAACGAGGTGCAGAGAGGGGGGGCGCTCAGGTATTGGGGGGCGTTAATCAAAGTTATTTATCACAACGTTTAAGTTTATGACAGCAACAGACCTGCTAACCTGTATGCATTTTGCGTATCGGGCATGCGTTTTCACATCAAAATACGCTAGTACGATTTGTTATTGTGGAAAATCGATTAGCCTACATGCAGGAGTGAGAAAGAGAGAGAAAGAGAAGAGACCTAGTGAGAGAAAATGCCAGGTAAATCATAGTGATGGGCCTCTCTTTGTGCTATTTTTGCAGACCTACCTACAGTATCAGTTGTTTGTTAGGGCAGGCTTTATAGTCTCTCCCTCTCTTTCATTATGCAAAATAGGGCCTACTCAGACAGACAGACAGACAGACAGATAGACAGATAGACAGATATATAGATAGATAGATATTTATTGATCCCCAAGGGGAAATTCATATACACTGTACACTAGGGGCAGCCGTGGCCTACTGGTTAGCGCTTTGGACTTGTAACCGGAGAGTTGCCGGTTCAAACCCTGACCAGTAGGCACGGCTGAAGTGCCCTTGAGCAAGGCACCTAACCCCTCACTGCTCCCCTGAGTGCTGCTATTGTTGCAGGCAGCTCACTGCGCGGGGATTAGTGTGTGCTTCACCTCACTGTGTGTTCACTGTGTGCTGAGTGTGTTTCACTAATTCACGGATTGGGATAAATGCAGAGACCAAATTTCCCTCACGGGATCAAGATTTGTCTTTTGTTGATTATGTTGATTTTGTCTTTTGAGATTACTTGCCTAAAATGAGTGTAATTTAATGTTGAGGTGGAAAAGTAAACATGATCATTTAAATCAAGTAAACTATACTTGTGTAGTTTACTGTGTTGTTGTGTAATTTATGTTGATGCATCACACATGGTCATCAAGTAGATGACTATCCAAAACACCCTAATTGGGGGCAGCTTCGGGTTTGTAACCGAAGGGTTACCGGTTCCATCCCCGACCCAGTAGGAAATGGCGGGGGAAGTGGTTGAGCACTGCTCTCCCATGCCCACATCCACGGCTGAAGTGCCCTTGAGCAAGGCACCTAACCCCTCATTGCTCCCCGAGCGCCGCTGTAGCAGGCAGCTCACTGCTCTGGGTTAGTGTGTGCTTCACCTCACTGTGTGTTGTGTGTTTCACTAATTCACGGATTGGGATAAATGCAGAGAACAAATTTCCCTCAAGGGATCAAAAGAGTATATATACTTATACTAATGCTTTTGGGTAGAACATAAGCATGTTACATATAGTGCTAAAGTACTGCACTAAGCACCACCAATATTGAGCACTCACCTGGGTGATGCATTGCAGCCATTATGTGTCAGAATGCTCAGCCTGAGGTTGAGAGTGAGGTAGCCATGTTGGGAATTTGGCCAGAGGTTCAGGGATCCCCCTAATCTTTCATTTGCACAGTGAGTCAGGACTTTGTTTCACCGTTGCATTCAAAGGCCCTTTCCTGCAGTTAAATGTATCCATGACATCACAAAGGCAATAGGGGTTGATATTATCCTGACCAGAGAGGAGAGTGCCTTTTAATGGACAGCCACTAACACCACCATTTCCAGCATCAACATACGTTTCCAAGCAGGTCTCCCATCAAAGTACTAAAAAAGACCACATTTGCTTAGCCTCTGTAATATAGCAGAGACAGGATACCTGTATGGTTTCCAGCTACAGATCTGTGTCTGTCTCTATCAGCAATAGTTCTACTCACAGGATTAGTGTGTTTTGGATAGTCACTTGATGGGGTGATGTATCAACATAAATTACACATAAATTACACAACAACAGTATATGTAGCCTTTAGTGTCACTGTCACTTATTGTTATATATTGTAATTTAAGATTGAATTTCAGTAAAGATTAATATATGATCCCTTTAAAAAAATATGTAGGCCGGGCCGTTTTTTTACAGTGCAAAATTATCATTTACAGGGCCAATAAAGATCATATTGCTAATACTTTGACATGTATTGAAGCTTTAGTTATGTAAAAAATCATAAACATAAATACACATATAAAATATTAACTTTGGGATTCATTTGAACACTTTATTTTGTGCAGGAACTTGAATATCGCTGTTTTTTTAAGCATATTTCATTGATAATGATATATTTCTAATATGACATGTCACAAAGTTTTTTTCTGAGGGCTCCTATAGGCAAAAATGACACTATAGACCCTAAGAAAACACCATGCAAAATTTGGTGCTTTTATCACCTCGGTAACAGTATTTTCATTATGCCACCGGACTATTTAGGGCATGTCCATAGTCTAACAAATGGTTGAGGTGCCAGCTGCATGGTTCAAAAGGGTTTTACTTACACCGAGTTTATTAATTGATCATGGGTGAGTTTTGGGCGTCACAAGAAGTCAATGTGAGTGCCATTTCCCATTCCCTCCCAGCTGTGACAGCTATTAAAACACTCAGGAAACAGATCTGCTTGTACATGACCATCTACACAACAACTGGGTTCCACCGAAGTCACTTTGCTGAAATAGTCTGTGTAATAAGAAAAGTATGCACATGTGTGCTTAGTCATTTACTTTTAAATTACTGACTGACAATGGGTTACAATTGAAAACATGATGAAGAAATGAGCACTTCAACAGCAACTGTCACCCCCAAAACTAAATGAGGTAATAACAAAACATGAAAACATGCAGCCAAGTGCATTGAGTAATAATCACTCAGCACAGTATTTGCATTGCATTGCTAGGACTCCTTGCTATAGGGACTCTGATTGGTTGGATAAGAAGCTATTAATCTTGATAATGTGCCCTTCACAGTCACACAGTCCATGGGTTCAAGTTAATTTGCTTTTTACACAGTGTGAGCAGGAAGTTCTCTGGACAGGGTAATAATTGCATCAGTCACAAACACAGACACTTGCATCAGGTGCAGATATCCCAACCTGCAAAAACTAATTTCAGGGAGGTATCCCGAAGGCCCCTTTTGACCTAACTGTAACTAAATGTCCAAATTTCCGTCAAGGATTCCTGGTACACTGAAAGACCGGGGTAGACGAAACTTGGTGGGCATGTAACCCCATATGGATAGCATGGAACCATCGTTTTTCGTTTTGATCTGTAGCCCCCGCTGGACTGCACCCCAAAGGAGGGGTAGGGCAGACACAGTTTTCTGTGAATATCTTGAGAACCGTAGGGCCTAGGATGACCAATTTTTTCCGTATGTTTGCCTCCAGGGGTCATGTCAATTTAGTCACGATAAGTCGAGCAACGAGTAAGAATGAACAGGTATGATAAGGGATCAGATTCCAAAAATAATTCAGTGGAAATGCATGGATTCCAGTTGCTGCTACTGGAAGAAACTGGAATCCATGCATTTCCACTGAATTATTTTTGGAATCTGATCCCTTATCATACCTGTTCATTCTTACTGCCCGATTTATCGTGACTAAATTCAAGATGGCTGCAAACGCTAAACTTCGGAAGATACTGTCTGTATAAATCGCCTTGTAAGTAAACTACCAGTGCTTTTTCAAAGTTCTCAATGTCTCGTTTTAAATGTCAGGGCCCTCGGAAGTCTACCAATGAAGTGTGGAGATACATTGAGCCTCGTAAATGGGTGTAAAACAGTGATTTATTTGCATGGCTAGCCCGATGCCGAAGCACCACTATTGAAAAAGCTGTTGGTAGCATCGGCTAACTAGCGCCAGATTTTGAGTGCAGGGGACAAGCCGAGATGGGCTATGAGACATAATGTTCACACTCGGTATCATGTTTCAATACACTTTAGGTCAATATCACACCGGAATTCTCCTTTAAGTGAGTGCAGGGTGTGAGAGGGGAATCGATGTGCTTTGATTCCAGCTTGGTAGTTGTAGTCTGTGAAATTAAAAAGCATGTGTGTGTGAAGTATCCAAACAATGACACCTTCATTTCATTATGGCTGCTTTAGCAACACACCTTAAGCTACTGTGTAGTGGGTCCCATTTAGAAGTGGCTACTTCATTCGCGCTTTCCTTGACTCATGGAGCTGCGTGAATGTTATTACAACTTTTCACCACGATATGGCAGTTTAAGTCCGCTTTGATACTGTAAAGGTAAGCCTTTGGTTTCCAAAGGAGATTTTATTTGTGTCGTTCAGCATAGCCTATTGACAATTTATGTTGTAAATAGGCCTACCTTAATCCTACCTGTAGCTTAGGGAAGCTAACAGCTTTCTATTAGGATCTAGTTTGTTAGTTACAGTTTTGTCATAACTCCCTGATGCATTTTTGCATTTAGAATAGCCAGAGCGTGTATATCTCAATCGGAAAATTAAACAATATCGGGTGCCTATGGACTAGGCTGGGTGAACCCAGCCTGATCTGCCCGCTATTTATTTTTTGATTTCTTAAAAGATTGAGCTTGGTCTGATGAAAGCCAGACTAGCCATGGACCTCAGTTACACAATGCAAGGGAACATGAATCAGCCTATATTTGCAACAACAATAACGACAAAAGCTCTTCAACTTTGGCCCGTTAAAATGTGTATGAACAGTCTAGCGACGCATTTCATCAAGGCCCATTTGGACATGTCAGTTATTTGCACCACTGGTTAGATGTAAAACAGCATTTCGTTTCAGACTAGGCTACTGTTACTTAATTTGTGCATTAACAATAACGTTTCAGACTACTGTTACTTATTTTGTGCATTGACAATAAAGTATTACATGAACTAAAGATGACTAAAATCTTATGTAGAAGAAGAAACATTCACAAAAAATCCATCCATCCAAAAATGACCTTTGTTTTTGATAGCTGTTGAAAACGGCATGGAACTGACAGAGATGTTTTTGTTCATAAATACATAAAAACCTACATGTAAGTGACCTTTCATCAATCCAGTTGCAATGGATGAACTGTGATGAACTGCCCTACTTGTGATTGTTTAGAGATTTTAAAGGTTTTATAACAATGCTACATCTTCTTTGGCTATTCTACAATCTATTCACCTTTTCAGCACCAGTAGGCTACTTTCTGTGCAGCCGCACACACACACTCAGGCATGCCAAACAAGCATACACAAAAGATTCAAGAGTGGGGGATGGAGTAAAATATGGAGACAAATTGAAGTGTGATTTATTTTCGCGGAACGGATGTACAGGACTGAGCGGCGGTCATATTTTGTACCACTATGCGGTACATCTAGTTTTTTACTGTTATGAGACAAGTGTAGTCTGATGTGAAATGGGTCTTAAATGTTCCTTTTTTGGGGGCACTCTGCCTCTGCTGGCCTACACTGAAAACTGATGCTCACTCGCTCTAGATTCCTGGAGATTTTATCTAATTTGCGGACATCAGGGAGCCGCTATCAATATGCGGGAGACTCCCGGAACGTCTGGGAGACTTGGGATGTCTCCAGGTGTAAGACAGGGCCCATAGAGCAGAAAGCCATCACTCTCGGCTTAGTCTGGCACCCCAACCTCAACGTGGAACAACATACCAGCTCGTGCTTACCAACATACCATTTCAGTGTTGAGAATTTAAATATATCTCAATATCCAAATCCACATCCTCAAATATATTCAAACAATATTTGTAAACTTCATGAAGATAAAAGTCTTCAAGAAAGAAAAAGTTCAGAACATTTTGGCTGATCTCGTGGTTGCTGTTTTTTGGCTTCCAGCCCTTTGGAGATCAGGTTCTCCAGAATGTGACTACCTAACCCATATCAGTACCTTCCTATTTAAGCACTGACACAGACTTCCCCTTATGACGATACCTCTGTATACACTTCCTGCAGTACACTCAATAAATTCAAAGTAGGTTCTGTCATTTCCACAGGGAACTCTTTGTCACAAAGAGCAATAAAATGGACACAGTCTGTTCTATAACTCTCATCAGATACTCTCTCCTGATCAAAGACACCTGGGTCAGTGCTTAGTGACTGGAGCCAAGCGTGGCTGTGACCATGTCGTGGGAGCTGGTCGATGTGGTGCCCAGTGTCATCATGGGATTCTGCTGTCTTGTGGGCATCCCCGGGAACATAGTGGTGATGGTGGTGATCTCTCAGAAGTACCAGCCGGGCAACTTCTCCCTTCAGCTGATGATGAGCCTGGCGGTGTCGGACCTGCTGTCCCTCCTCTTCCTCCCCGCACTGATCTACAACCTGATGGCCAGCTGGAACCTGGGTGACATCGCCTGCCGGTTGATCTTCTTCATCGTCCAATTGGGCGTGTACGCCAGCGTGTTCAATGTGACCTTGCTCAGTGTCCAGCGTTACCTCCAGGTGCTGCACACCCAGTGCTGGACCAGGCTGCAGGCGTCCGGGCAGTGGGCTCTGCTCGGGGCAATCTGGGCCTTGGCCGCAGGCGTATCCTTACCAATCCTCTCAGTCAGGAACCTGAGGGACTCAAGCTGCATTATCAGTTACAAGAACGATGCCCAGGAGATAGCGATTTTAATAACTCAGACCATGTTTGGATTTATGCTTCCGTTCACAACGCTGGTGTGCTTTTATTTCTATCTCCAGAAGCGCGTGAGCCAAATGTTGTTTCTCCGGACTCGGCGGACGACACGACTGGTGACCAACATAGTCGTGTCGTTCAGCGTTTTCTGGGTCCCGCTACACTTGTTTCACCTGCTGGCGCTGACTGCGAGGGCAGTTCAGTCGGATGATCTGACGGAGATATGTAACAAGAGCTGGAACGTTCTCTCAGCTCTCACTTTCATCAATGCCTGTCTCAACCCTTTTCTCTATGCGTTCGCACACAGTCAACTAAAAAAAACAGTGTGTCAACAGCAGACAATGCAACTGTCCATACCCATGCCTACTCCATTACCTCGCTGAACACACAAGGCTGAACACTGGATACACTGGTCTGGTGGATAGTCAGCTTTCTCACGAACAGGTCACACAGAGTGCTAGTTACAGTAATAAAACCTCTGTGTGCTCTCTCCCTTGCTCTTCATTCTTTGCACTGATGACAGCAGGTCCACCCAGCCGAACTGTCATTTGGTTAAGTTTGCTGACGACACAGTTCTTCTATCGCTGCTCTCTGAGTCTTCACGAGTTTGTGGAGTGGTGCGATAACAACCACCTGGAACTTAACATCCGCAAGACCAAGGAGCTGGTAGTCACCTTCTCGAACAAACAGAGGGCCCTAGCTGAGGCGGTTACTACTACCATCCATGGAGAACCTGTAGAGTCAGTGGACGAATATAAAATATCTGGGCACAACCTTTGACAGTCTCCTGAAATTAAAGAAATGTCAGCAGTAACAATACCTCGAGTAAGCTAAACTCATTTGAGGTCAAGAAAAATGTTCTACTATTCTTTCATTGAGAGCACCATCACATTCTCCTTTACCTGCTGGTTCCATTCAATCAGCATTTCAGAGCGCAGGCGATTACAAAATGTTCATGTCTGCTCTAAGATTATTGGACATCCACTGACGACTCCGCAGCCTATACGCTGTAGAACCAAGAGGAGGTACTGTAGGCAACCTTTGTGCCTATGGCCGTTCAACTCCTTAACACCAAATTACCTTTTCCAGTAATTCCAGCGGTGAGGAGCCTGGCCGCGGCTACAGGCTGCATCACCGCTGGCTCTCCACCGTGATCGACTGGCCCCGTATCGACCACTGGCCTGAGCTGAGTCATGGCAGGCCCGGAGTGGGTAATCGGGGGACCGGGAGAATTCCCGGTGGACAGCTTCACTTCTGGGCCTGTCGAGGGAAAAATATTGACATTTGCCACGTTAATCTATCTTCTCTTAAAGTTGGCTACACACGTTCGCATTCTATGCCTAACACGCACGCAGCCTTTGCATGGGTTGTTCTCCCCTCCCAAGAAGAGTTAATTGGTTGGGTCCATATAGCCCGTTTTTTCAAAAAAACATTCTCAGTTACCAGCCGGGCGGGCCCTAAGCGTCAGGAGGTGGGTGGTAGAAAGAGGCCATGAGGGACTGAAAAGGCCAGGTAAAAAATACGAAAAGTATTGGAGGAAAATGCTGCCAAATATGCCAAGCTTCCAGCTTTTGCTTTGAAGAAGACATAAGTGGCAACTGTTAAAGAGAGATAGCCTTATATTATAGAGGCATAATTATTGGGCTAATAGGCCTATGGACGTTGTAGCGTTGTCAACCTATTCGCAAGCAACATATTAAATTAATTAAATTATTAGCCTTTTTATATCATCCCATATGGCGATTCATAGACTTTGCAAATATTATGCAAATATTGATAACAAAACTCAAGCTTGATCTGTGTGCAGTAGCCTAGGCAAAAACAAAAGTAGCCTCTGAGCAGCATATCAGCCAGTCTCCCGCTGAAAATGATGAGTCCGAAATTAGCTATGACTACAGGACAAGTAGAAAGCTTAATAGAGTTAACCATATGAATTAAAGTTATTTTATGTAAGAACAGTAGTCTATGACAGCAGTAGGCTACATGATCAACCTATATGCCTTGTTTGCTCAGAAGTGGGTGTAGTAAAGGAGAAAATCACCAAACAACATGATAGCTGACCCATGCAGAAAAAAACATGTAAACAATACAGTAGTTCCATATGCCTCTTTTGTGGGATACATTTCAAATGCTTTATTTCTTCCTTCCTGTTTTTGTTAACTTATCAACCTATCCTTGTGGAATAGTGGAATATTGGTAGCTACATGATAGTAAGAGCCAGGGGCGCCTGCAGGAATTAATGCTATGGTACGCACATTACACCCATCAACCCCCGCAAAAAAAATAAATCACTCGTGAACAATATTTGTCCGTTTTAGGTCCGTGCATTGGTCAGTCAGCAAAAAAGTAGCCTACATAGCATAACAACATCCCCATGCAATAATACAACGACAACGTCTACAATGACCTATTCATTTGGACAACTTGATACAGCCCTATACAGGCTAAAGTTACCTTTAGTTTTATTCTAGCGTAACGTGACGTCTGGCTTTAGTGCAGTCTAACGTTCTGACAAGCACACCGATTGCCTACCTTGTTCTTGTCCATCTGGAATATGCTGCCTCCATCCTTTCTGTTTTCGTTGTTTAAAACTTGTGATATCCATGATGAGTATTGAGTTAGAGAATTAACAAGTAGCCTATTGCGTGCCTGCGTGCGTATTCTCTCTCCTGCTCAAACAAAATGTGTGCACGTTAATTTTGATAACGTGTTCACTAACTTTACGTAATAGAAAATGGTAAATAGCCTGCAACAAACTGAGCTTAGCTGGCTTATGACTGTGCTCCCATGATGCTGTTCAGGTGATGTGTTATGTTGAATGTTAATGTTAACCATGCAAGTTACCAATGTTGTGCGTCCTGTTGACTACAATGTTCAAAACCGGGTCTAACTAATGTGTGTTGTAGATACAGCCTCATATAGATGTTTAGTGCTGGAGCATAAGGGCCAGGTCTGATTATGTGTTCGTGTGTTTTGGTACGTAACCAATAAAACTGTTCTGAGACAACTTTGCAGTTTGTTGCAGTATTGTAGCAGGTCACAAAACTGATTTCGTGATCCTGTTATGCATTTTGTCCTCATAATGGAATTATCGTGAAACAGAATTCATTTCGTAAACTGCTGACACACGAAATGTATTGTAGCAGGTCACAAAAGTGATTTCGTGATTCTCTTATGCATTTCGTCCACGTAATGAAATTATCCTGACAAATAATTAATTCCGTAAACTGCTGACTCACGAAATGTATTGTAGCAGGTCACAAAACTGATTTCGTGATTCTGTATGCATTTTGTCCACGTAATGAAATGGGATTCACAGAATGATGCGTGTATGTGCATTCCGTATTTTCGTAGATAGAATTACTTTTGACCAAAAAAAGAGTTTATTTCGTCTACGACAGTGAATAGTGCATTCAGCATTATGTCCACGAAAGGAAAAGGCCACCAGTCAATTTTGTCCACGAAATGATGTGTTCTCTTAGTGTTTCGTGGACACAATGCAAACCAATTTGTGCATTCCGTGGACAAAAGGCGTTACGATGTAACATGGTTTCGTAATGAATATATGTATTTCGTCACACAAAAGTCATTCTGTCCATGAAATAAGGTATGTTACATTTGGCGCCCCATATATCCAGACTCTACCTCAGTCAATACCACAGGCACATAGATAGTGACTTGCAGCATGTAATAGTTCTTAAAAAGCACAGTGCACTTAACTACCTGTTTTTACATATTTTTATTTAAAATATAGTCTCTAACACTTGTATGTATATTTTATGTTGTTTATCTATGTACTACTCTACGTGGCTATGCAAAATGCCCCCTGGGGATAAATAAAGTGTTTTGAATTTAATTGAACTGAATTGCTTTCCAATACTAGCCTGGGTGTTCCCATGCTGCCTTGCGCGCGATTTGATTCACGCTGCTAAGGCAGCCTGGAAACTACCGCCCTAATTTTTGCCTCAGATAGGGAACCAATCACAGAACAGGGGGGAAAGCAAGATGATGATGAGCTATGCACAGACGCATTTGATAGACATCCGTGGCACCCAATAAACGGATCTGGGTATTTTTTTTTTCAAATACGAGAAAATGAACGTTTGGTTCCCAGACCACGTCTCATTGAGAAGTGGTGGCGCTAGCCAGGCTATTCCAATACTAAACATCTGACATGATATTGTTTGTGAATAGATTATTTTTTTGAAGTGACTGTTACCCACAAACCCATAGCATACGTTTGTTAACACAAACCATATATTTGGCTATGTAAATATGTTACTCTCATAGTATGTAAAAAAATATGATTTTGTCATGTGTGTATGGTGGATGGAGTGTCCCCTAACAGAACAGATGTGTGTTTTTGTTGTTGTTGTTTAATTTCATTAATTTAGTATTAATTTAGCTGCCTTAGAATTAACAGAGGAACGTCTTTGAGTGTGGAGGAAAAGGAAATTATTTTTTTAACGACTGAATGCCTATGTGAAGAAAAAAATGTAATTAGGTCCACTGTTATCTACAAATTCCTTGGAAGCCTAGTGTGCCAGAAGGTTATTTTCACCCTGAGCCAGTAGGGTGCGCTCTTATGTTATATTTTTACCTTACATTTTTTAAGGTTGTTTACAGAGAGATGGCTTTGAATTAGTAAAGATTTTTTTTAGTTTGAGTGGTTCAAACATACATGAAGAAGAATTTTGAAGTACATACTTATCATGCAATGGCGTGTTTATTTTGAGAATTCTGGAGGGTATTCCAAGTACGTGGTTTAGTGACAAACATGGGTAAGTTAACTCAAAGTAAGGTGTAAACCTCCTAATAGAAGAGCTGTATGGCTTCATTCTTCTAACAAAACAATGCCATAGGGCTCTTGTTGGTTTACAATTTACTCTGAGTTAACTAACCCAGGTTTGTCACTAAACCACGTACTTGGAATTCCCCCCTGGATTGTTTGTGTGGCGGTGAAAACAGATGTGACAAGATGCCAGGAAACTAACGAATGAAAAAGAAATAACTAAAATTGACAACCCAAAATGTCATTAAACAATAAGGTTGTTTAGGCATGTAGGCCTATGTATTTTTGCTATACAGAAGACCAACCACTAGAGATCTGACAGACGCTTCAGTTGATAGATTAATTGTCTTATTAATCGGAATGCTGATGCAATCGCAATAAAAGGAGTAGCCTGCCACAAGTAATTATGAACATACATTTTATTGGCAATGCATAGAAAAATAAAACCTCCCCAACGGAAAGACAGATGCAACTAGTTCACTCACATACGAGTATCACACTGAACATGCACTTCCTTGACTTTTAAGGGAAAACCATTATGCATTAACGCAATTGCAGCATTTGTGGTGTTATCTCAGACAGTAGGGCAGACAGCAGATTTCAAAGCACTGCCGATATTGATGATAGGCCTACAATCACCTTCATGTTTCCTTAACTGAGGTCACCACGTGTAACACTGTTGACATTTCGTATGCGCCTTGCTGCGTTTCGTCTCTCTCTCTCTCTCTCTCTCTCTCTCTCTCTCTCTCCACACCCACCAAAAGGTTCCCAAAACCAATGTGTCCATTTGATGACGTATCTTTTCCAATGGGGAACAATATCAAATCAGTCAACATGCTTCAATTGCTCGTGTCCATGCTTCACTACACGACGCAGATGACATGGGGAAGGTTTTGTTTCTATGTTGTTCTACGTCTGTCTGGATGCTCATAAATTCGGTTAAACTGAAACTTAAAATAGAGACGATGTTGGAAACGTCGACAGAGTCCGACTTCTCATTCGGCGGACATGTAATATAAAGTCTTTCTTTTTTACAAGAGCTTAAATCCAACCGTTCTTCATCAATGTTGAAGAAATCCACCTTTCGTTTTCTCCAGACGTTGTTGCGCAAAGATGTTTGTGCACCGGAGCAATCCACATGGCAGCTACTACTGTCCACAGTTGACACTACGTGCGTATCCAAGTCCAACATCGTGGTCTGACAGCATTCTGGGTTCAAGAAGTCAGAACCAGGAGGAAATGATTGTTCACTGAATGTTTGAAAGATCTCATTCTCTGTATACTCCTGGTGACGGTCCGTAAGTAGGCAAACAGACCACGACAGAGACTGCCGTGCACACACTGTTACCAAATCATTTCCTCGCACCCCGTCAGTCAAATCCACGTTACAATCTGAATTATGAGATTTAAAGTCACTCGTAATGGTATGCATACATCTATTTTCATCAACAAGATTCGGACGAGTCTCATCTTGCTTGTCAACTACGCAGACCTGCCTGGCATTTCTTAGCACATAAGAAACTAAGAGGTTTTTATATAGCTTGATGCCACCTCTTTGCGTCCGTGAACTCTGAATTTTCCTCAAAGAAATCGAAATCAAACTTTCCGCGTCGACAGTATTTTCCATTCTTTCACTAACATAATCCTATCGTTTCTAAAACATATGGTCCATGTTAACATACTTTTCTTTGCATTAATAATAGCCTATGTGGCTTTGCGCAATACATTGGACAAGCGCGCGATTCCGATTGCACAAGAGTTGCAATGGCGTGGAGGATGGATGATATTTTGAAACGGTTCCCGCCCACCTGAATCTGGCCAATGATGTTTCAGCGTAAGTAGAGGGGAGACTACTAACCTCACAGCTACAAAATCCTTGTACAGTTGAAGAGCATAATTTCAAGCTTGATTATTTATTTCATTCAAGAAGCACCTTTGAAATAATCAGCTGTTTCCATTCAGAAAAAAGGGACCACCAATGCACTTCATTTGTCGGTATTGTTATCTTCACCATGCACATTTCTTTCCCCAGAAAGATTTTAATTAGCAATTTGTAAGTACTTTCGACTTATGTTACTTTTATTCAGTGTGCCACACCTAAATAGCCTGGCCACGCCCACCCAGATCTCCTTTCAGGGAGATACTAGTCTGGAACACCATAGTTCACTAACGTTTCCATCTGTAGGTATATTACCTGCCCAATCAGTGACAAGAGGGGATGACGCTATAGTTTCGAAATCGAAAGTGGCTGTGTTAAACGGTAGTAGTGACTCCTGTAAACATAACAAATTGCAGTTGGAAGAATGTGTACATTTATTTACAGCAAAGATAGGTACACATACATTGTTTCCTAACTGCCAATTCTGTTTATTGTCAGTTTGTAAAGTTTAGGCAAAGTAGGAACGTTATGAATCCCTGATCAATGTGATTGGTTAGGCTGCGAGAGGTGTAGGAAAGGAATCCCAATCGTTTCACTGGTGTCTTATAGTCTACTTTGGATTCATCTTTTGTATGTAAATACTGTACCTTTACACAACTACAGACAGACAGACTTTGCCAGACAGGGGCAGTGTTTCACATACATTGACTTATTTGTGGCGGCCCACCACAATATCAACACTGACCGCCACACAATGATTTTCTATACTGTACTACTTAAAGGGGAACTTCTCTGCTGGAGAAATTGTGCAGTATGCTATTTCAAACTGTGGGAAAAGGTAACGAACGATAAAGCACATGGATTTGTTTACAAGCTAGCGAACAGTTAGCATAAGTTTGGCAGAACTATGTGGATGTTACAAGGTAAGAAACACGATTTAAAACGAGTTTCTTGTTTCTCACTTCTCTTTCTGAGACGGTAGTCTCAATGTTGCAAGATTGGTTTTCCGCCAGGGGACGCTATAGGCGCAGCGGTAAAGTCACCATCACCTTTAAATTGGATGAAATCCTTTCATTGTAGAGCTATGTGCACCTTTGCACAGCCTCTCCTCAACAAACCTGGATGCACGTTTAAAGAAAATATTAAACATCCTGCAAGGATTGTTGTTGGCATAGAAGACGACGGACTAAATCGTGATTAAATCCGCATAACCACGTTGAGCAAATTTGTTCAAAACTGTGAACACCCCCAATTTGTTCAAAACTGTGAACGCCCCCATCACCTACCACCACAAATAGAATTCAATTCTGTGGGAAACACTGAGGAGTGTCTGAAGACTATGTCCTTGATTGCTCTTAAAGCAAAAGCATTGGGAACCATCTCTGAGGCTATTTTAACAATAGGACAATAACCGATTCACTGTAGCCCTATACTGTAATAAATTGGGATTTTATACAAACCATTAATTTTAGCTGTCATAGATAGTTGAAGCAGCTGTGCTTATGTAATGGCAGCCAGCTGGTCTGTAGCTGTGCAGTATGTACATTGTGTAAACCTCCCTCCCGATGCCTTAAAGGGATATTCCACCATTTGGGGAATTACACTCATTTTCCACCTCTCCTTGAGTTAAACAATTGATTTTTACCTTTCTCCAGTTCATCCAGCCGTCCTCTGAGTCTGGCGATACTAGGTTTAGCTCCAGCCTAGCATAGATCATTGAATCTGATTAGACCATTAGCTTCTCGCCTGCTAGCATCAGGTTTAAAAGTGACCATGACTTCCAGTAATTTTTTTATTTAAAACTTGTCTCCTCTCAAGTTAGAAAGTGTAACAAGACCAATGGAAAATGAAACGTGGGGATTTTCTAGGCTGATTTAACATGGAACTATACTCTCATTCCAGCGTAATAATCAAGGAACACCATGGGCACAGCAGCACAATGATATCATGCAGCACCTGAAAATAACAAGCTCAACCTTGTTGCTAACTTCCAGCAACAAGGTTGAGCTGCAACAGACAAATTGGTTAAGTATTACGCCTGAACACCTTACGTTTGTATTTATGAAGCCTGCACTCTAGATGGAACTGGGAAAGCGAGAGATACCCAGCACCAGTAGAGAGATACCCAGCACTGGTAAAGAGATACCCAGCACTGGTAGAGAGATACCCAGCACCGGTAGAGAAATACCCAGAACCGGTAGAGAGATACCCAGCACTGGTAGAGGGCTATTATAGTTCAATGTACATCAAAACATCATTCAATGTATAGCACACATGTTGTGATATACTGTACAATTTATTACATGTCTGTGAGGAAGCTACCCTGGAAATCCAGAGTTCTCGCGAGAGCACAATGGAATTGTCTCTGCGAGACACTCTGGCAATGAGCAATGATGCACGTTACTTTTACCCCTTGTATCCCGGGGAACCAGCTAAACTGATGAAGACAGCGCTGCAACGTTGGAGGACAGTAAATATTGGTCATAGTGTTACTCAGAGATCATTCAGAGTAAACATGGTCTAGTGTTATCCAATTGCGTGCAGTGAGATTTTTAAATGCATGCTTGTTGCCGCCCCTCTAGTTGGGCCATTACATTGTTCCTGGCCAAACCCTTAATCTGTCTAGATTATCAGGGTCTGGATTTTCCAGGTTATGAGGAAGCCATATCCTGAAAAGAAAGAAGGAACACATTTCTTCTTAGTAACTTGGTAGCTCTTAGAGTGAAAGCTATGAAAGCATCTTTTGTTAAAAACTGACTTAATCATGACTAAATTAAATATTATTATAATCAGTAGTATCCTCTACTGGTTACACGATGTACATGTCTAGGTACAGTTAGCAGAATATGAGGGAGACATCTTTTTCTCTGCAACCCTCTATAGGAAATGGGTTTGGTATAATAACCCCACCGTCTGATGGATGAGATGTGTTGGGCGCAGGATCTCATCCAACTCCTCCACAGCAGTCATCCTTTTCTAGCTAAGCCCAGTAGTCTAGCAGGGTATCCCTTGGGAGTTAAGATCACTGCCTGCTGCTGGCAACTTTGACAAGGCAAGGTCAAGCTCAGCAGAAAGCAGTAACCATCTCCAGGTCCATCACATTTTTTTTACACACACACACACACACACACACACACACTGTGAGTGTGGGACAAAGAAAAATCAGGTAGACCAATATTCTTGTGGATCTTCCCATTGTATTGTTGTAGGCAAGCTGGTATCATTTTGCTGGAAATTAATTATCTATACTTTTGTTTTTGAGAAACAAATAATCCAACCATTTAATATGTATATTACACATACTATAAACAAACATATTTTATTGAGTAAATGTACCTTAAAACCTGTGAATTTACTGGAAGAAACAGTAGTTTCCAGTAGGAGAGGAGGATGAAAGTATGAACATCGCAAGGCACTACACAACTATGAGCCTCTACAAGACACACATTAGGAGTAATCACTTGAATTGGAAAATTCAACTGAATTTCATCTGAATTTTAAATGACTCCACCTATTCCTGGGTCATTGCTGTTTACACTCTTTGAATGGTGGTTAGTTTAAGGTCACCTGTAAACACATAAAGTGTGTTAATCTTTGGGCTTTGTCATTTTTACAAACTGGAATCATTGTGGGACGGCATATCATATTTTTCTATGTTTACTCAGCTGGCCACACCCTTGGGGACAAATTCAAACAAATTTTGCTCTAATTTAAACAAAACTAAACTGCAACCAATGTCAAATATAAATATGATTTGTTTTTGTTGTCTAAATTGCATAAAAACAAAACAATAGACTATGACTATATACATATATATATTCTAATATAATTTGGTGCTTTGATAAGTCTTGTTTGTTTTGTTTTGTTACCATTTTCATACAAATACAAGTTGATTTCCTGCATAATACTCGTTGTCTTTGTACTTGTACTCTTTACAATAACAATAAAGTTGAACCTACAGTAATCTAATCTAATCTAATAATGTCTGGGTTTTTTTTATCTTTGCACAGCTACACACACATCATAGTATAATCACATTGAGAGAGCAAAGTTGCTCCTCTGCTCCCCTCCATTAATACCCACATATGCTTTATAACCCGTGCAGCACAGGTCTTTCAAAAAGCAGCCTTTCTTCCACTGAACTGGTTAATGAGTACCCCATGGTGCCCGTTCCGCTCGGTATGCCTGTAATGAATGGCAGAAGCATTGCATGGCACGCAAATCAGCCAGAGCCTCGCTCATGTGCACACATCAGCATAGACTTCAGAGAAAAAAAGAATTATGCAGATTTTTTTCCTTCAAAGCAGGGTCGAATGGAAGAAAGAGAATAGGGAGGGGCCAGGCGAAGAAGGCAGTCTGTGATGAGCTTCGGGTTTTATTTTTAATATTGAAATGAGATAACCTGATTATTTTCCCAGATGCATTTTGAAGATCCTGTGAGGGCTCATTTGGAATGTATGGAAAGCACTCACTAAAGCTACTTACTTGCCTCGCCTTGCACCAAAATTGTGTGTGTGTGTGTGTGTGTGTGTGTGTGTGTGTGTGTGTGTGTGTGTGTCTGTCTGTCTGTCTGTCTGTGTCACTGTGTGTGTATCTTTAAATTCCTCCACATTCTAGAAAAGTGTAGATTTAAAGTCCATTCTATTCATGTTAGTGTGGAGCCAAAAACAGAAAAAGAAATGAATTGCACAGCAGAGTTTGTTTTGTTTATAATTTGTTTATATCCTTTAATAAATGTTTGATCCAACTACTAAATGTTTGACGCAGTTAACACCTTGTAGAGTGAATTGTTTGGATAGTGAGGGGTCAAAAAGAGAGTTACATTTTAGCAAATATGAAATTGCTCTGCAGGTCCTTCTGAAGCCCGTTTCCAGACTTCCCATTTTACAACTTCCAGGGGCATAACCAGCAGTGAAATTAGTGCATTTAACTCTTAACAAATTATTTCAGAAGTGCAGCAAAAACATCTTTCTTGTAAATTAAGTTTTTTAAAGCAGCCTTAATTCCAAATAAAATACAAGTTCCTGTTTTTTGGAGATTCAGAAACAGACATCAGTGGGACTAACCTGACACTAACCTGACCTGATTGGACAAACCACCTGTCTATCACCAGCTATGTTGGTTATTGACGGGCCAAATCAACCAATCAGATGAAGGAAGTGTTCTTCTAATGCCTTCGTTTAACATACAATTAAGTTAGGTAACATAACTAACGTTAACGTTTTTAAACTTACCATTTGTATGTGACATGAACCTCATCAACGATAATCCCCACCAAGTTTTCACAGTAGGCCCTACACTTCTGAAGAAAGTATATTCCTCCATTATGGACTGGAATCGGCCATGGAAGATGTCTATGTCTTTCATTCCTCCCAGCTGCATGGCTGAGACTCATATAACTTTACAGCTTCTCCAGGAATACTTTCTAATTCGGATAAAACTTGCACGATAGCTACGCTCATCTCATCTGTGGATGCCATCATATTGTTCGTTGTGTCACACCTAAACCCGCCTCAAAACCAACGCTGATTGGCTGTTCGTTTGGCGAAATTCGAAATTGCTCCAAATTTTCTCTATCGGAAAGATGCCAGACTGATCTGCGAGTGGAAAACTGAAGCTCGCAAAATCAGGATGGTCTCACAAGGCTACAATGGGACCCTTTCCAGATAGACCTCCAGAGCAAGTTCAAATTTGGTTCCTCTGGGTTCAGCCAGGCTAGTTCACCCTCGTCCTAGATGAAATATGCTCCCTTTCATTGAGGAATCAACTGACTGAATCTGCACTATCAGCTACATATATGTAAACCCTGACCAACATGCTGCCTTTTCTCTATGACAGGAAACACACCGTGTCATCTTTGCATTTCTAAAGAATAAAATCTTTTAAGGATTTACAAATATTTAAAGAAGCCAACCACAGTTTACCTTCCTTCTGCTGTTGTCATGATCTGTGTCATCTAAACTGTGTCATTAGGAAGGGGAATGAAAGGATATCATCACGCTCATCCAAAGCACTAAATAACAGGTGGAAATGAGTCAGTTCTCGTTTCCGCTTTTGGCTTCGACGTACAGTTTTGGTGAGATAGTTTATTATAATGTGGTTTTATTGTGCCACATCACCATGGACTGTGTTCATAGTAGTTGGCAATCAGATATTCCAACACAACAGACAATCATGGGAAACAATTTGGAAAATAACCTTAAGAACAAGATCCATATAAGTAAGAAATTACTATAATTCTGTATGCATGCTGTGTGTTATGTTCAACGTTCCAAACAATTTGCTTATTAATGAATAGGAGAAAACTACTAAAAATGCATCTAGGAAGTTTTGTAGGGATATCAGTCCAGAGGGTTTAAGGTTTGTGTAACACATACATAATTGCATGTTGACTTATTGAAGGCATCATATCTGCATGTGCTATACTGCATATTCCAAATATGTGCATGTACATTGAAAACACATAATGTGTGCCTTAGTTCCTAGTTTGCCTTGTACCAACCAGAAGAAATAAGAAACATACAGAAGTATCGATCTTTTTCTCCCTAATATTGCTTCATCAGTTCTCTCAGCAGAGAACACGCCATATAAGCAAGAATGTACACTGAATACATGGGTGTAACAGAGGCGTTCCACTCAATTGAGGGTATGTTTGTTCAGTAATGGTTTGTTCCATCTACTTCAGACCATCTCTCCTTCCACCAGCTGCATTTGCTCTCCTTCCAACCTCCCTCTCTCCTTTCCTCAAGGGAATAAAGGTCACTGCACAAATGATTACGGAGACCTTGGTTGCCATAGAAACGTAGTCATGTGACAGGCAAGCACAACAAAGCAGTCTCCTGGTAAGCCAACGCTGAAGATGAACGCTAGCATAGCAGTTCTGTGTCTTTCCTCTTGATAGTCGCAAGGATGAGGGATGCTTGAAGGTTAATCCTACTTATCATGCAAACGTGGAGAAATGAAATACTTGAGAAAATTACAAAATAAGAAATACTTGGTGTATCATGAAGCAGAAAACAAGCAGAGCACACATAATACTCAGTTAAAAGGCTGGACTCGCTTTTTTCAATTGTATTTTATTTATGATATAATGACATTGAATTTGTTTTAATATAAGCATTCCTTCTCAGTATTTTTCATACCCCCCACACACACACACACACACCCACACCAGTATTGACCACCTATTTTCATAAAATATGGCTGCTACATTATGTCTAAATGAACCAATTTAACCAATTAACCAACTTTTAGTCTAAAATAGACTAAATCAGCATACATGCACAGAATGTGTTTCATTGACTGACTAGGCAATCCTGTGCGTGTACCTGTGATAGTTTGATAGTCGTGAGCGATGTCTGGCTGACAGGCCCATCAAAGAGGAAGGGAGCCCACGGGTGTCTGCATAAGAATTGCGTACATGCGTACGTGTCAGACATGGGTGGCTCATTCTCCTGTGAAGGTGTCACTCCTCCATCCTGTGGTACTACCCAGGCTTCCTTTGACATGAACTAGAATATGTGTTCTCGGTCTGCTCCATTCTGCTCGGAATAAATAAAAAGATTCCCCAATTAACAAACTTAGAAAGCTGTGTTCAAGGTGGCAGAATTAGGCATACTGGTTAAGCACAATGCTATGATTTAATAATGTTAAAACTCGCACGCAATCTCACATTTCCAAGACCACATGAAGGCTCTAGAGCTTTCTCCATGTATGCCATACTTTACAGTAATATTTGTACACATTTGCATAAATCCACTTTTTAAACTTCATGCTCTTCTGGATAATATATCCCCACTGCAGTTGGCCAACCAAAAAGGAAGACTTTCCCTAAAAGAAAATACATCTTAGGACATATGATTATAATCTCCTGCTGTAGCTGGCTTGACAAATAAACAGTTTCAACATTTGTGTGCATTTCTGCAGAGCGACGACATCGCATGTGGATGACAAATTCATTGACCTGGATCCTTCCTGCAGTCATCCCCGCCTCTCTGTGATGAAGCGGGAATGATGCACGAACACACACAAACCCACATAAACCCCCCCACACACACACACACGTCTAGACTCCTGACCAGTGAGGGGCACCTCCATCTATTTTTCACTCCTCTGTTGCCATCGTGCTTCCCCTCAGTCCATCTCAGTCCAGGTCACCTACGCCCCTCCCCCACCCCCCAAGGCTGGGTCTGTGCCCTGAGCACTAAAGGTTTTAGTAATTGCTCCAGTCTAGACCCTGTCTGGTGTGAGTAGACAGTGTGTGCAAGCTCAGCAACCCCGAGATGAGGAATCACATAGCACACGTTCCACACTGACCATGCATACAATTCTTAAATTGTTCACCCACAGGGACACAGCTTTTTATACAGACCTACAGGAAAGAATAAGCCTTCATTGTGTACCACTTACACTTACACTCTTACACAATATCTTTCAAGCATTATCAAACAATGGGTCAAAAATCATGGTTAATCTGCTTGATCATTGCTTGCATTTCCACAGCCCTCACAGATAGCAGATGAGAAAGGAGATGGGTGGCGGTGGCGTGGGGAAGCAGCAGACTGTTTTCTGATGTGGCACAGCCAGGTTCTCGCATGTGCAGCAGCAGCAGCCGGTCTCCCTGGAGGGCCATGTTCCATCATCCGGGCTACTGTAACTGCAGCAGAATAGTGAAGTAGCCAAGCTTGGCCAAACCTGTCTCCCTCACTCCCTCTATACCTAAGACTTCTTGCTGATGTTAGAGTATGGTTGGCTGTCAGGTGATGAGAAATATTCATGTATGCATCAGTTTCCAAGAGGGGGTTGCCTGGGCGGTGATAGCAAGGATGTAGACCAGTGCTCACACACAGAGCGCAGAAATGGGAAATGTCCCTGACCGGAGTCATTGAAGTACCAAATCATGGCACACTCTTGTATTCAAATATTTTTCTTCATTATTAGCCTGGTCTTTACCATCCTGTACTTCCGCCCTAAATTTGTATGACGAAGAGAAACATAGTCACAGGCGGTAAGGACCAGGCTATGACATTATGACCATTGTATCAGTCTGAGCAGAACTGCCAATTTTCACATGTAGGCTTTTGTGCCCATTTATAAATTAAAACACTCTATACTTCAGCATAGCATAGTGTATAGCATAGTATTTTATTCTGCTTTTTGAATGACCCAGTTTAGACCTGGGAGAGTCATCTTTGTTCATACTGTTGTGATTATCCAGTGGCTTGTCATTCTTCAGTCGACATTACAGTAGATGCTGGAGATGCCAAGAGCAAAACATTTGCCACCAGATCCCCAGGCCCCATTGGAGAAAGCTGAGCATCCAATGGGTGCTCGTAGGAATAGATGGGATACATTCCTGTTTAAATTCCAGCTTTGTTCTCTTCCTTCATTCACCCGCAACCCCCACCGTCATCCTTCTGAATATACCCTCACACCCTCCCCATTCCAAATCAGGCTCAGGGAGCAGGAACCACTTAAAGGAACACAGTTGAGGTACAGCATGGGGGAAGGGAGAAGTGTTACACCTTCCTGTCAGTGATCAGAGAGTATGCCTTTGTCAGAAAGCCTTCTTCCAACATCTACACTAATTGGCCTCTCCAGTTGTCTTCAACCCAGTTATTTTGTGGAGAAACACCTATTTACATACACATATTGACATTTCATGGTAATTTTCCTTTTTTTACAGTAATTATGCATGTCCTTCAACTAAATGACCATCACATTTAATGACACACACACACACACACACACACACACACACACACACACACACACACACACACACCTCATCATATCATAGTTGGTTCATGTGGAACTCAAACAAAGAGGAAGAAAATAACACTGAATTTTGCATGAGGAGATGATTGTGCATGAGGAGATGATTGTGCATGAGGAGATGATTGTGCATGGACTTTGCCTACTTTGCTCTAAGCCTCCACGATGTGCCAGTGATGGTGATTGATAGATGGCTGTGTGAAGAAGCGTAATGAAAGAATAAGACAGACGGGCCAATAAGCAGATGGCATGGAATGCCTTTGAATAGCTTGGAATGCACCAGCTGATTAAGGGAGCAATACAGCAGAACGTATGAGAAACCAAATGACAGAAAGCGGGATAGGGAAAATAGAGTGATATACAAAGGACAAATATTGTGGAGAACAAAGCGGTAGTAGATGAGGGTAAAGGAAGAGGGTTGGAATCAGATGGATTTGTTCGCTGGGCTTGTGTGTGGGAAATCAATAACTAATTTCTATGCTGTGCTTCAGTCGGACTGTTTTCCAATAAATTCTGGACAAAAGGTATAAGGTTTAGTTTAGAAGGTCTTGTGGTCTTATGTGAGATTTGGCTTTTGCACAGATCTCCTTTAATCTTTGCCTCTGAGTTTGCCCAGACTTTAAAAAAAATAAAATACATACCAGTGCAGAAATTAGTTGAACTTGAACCTTGAAAATACCTCTAAATGTTGACTAAGATAAGTAAGCTAGTACAGATTTGCAGGGCTTGAAAGGTAACCTGGTTTGCAGTTATCTAGACAACAAAATGGACGCAATGAGAAATCAATGGTTTTGGGCCCTAGCTGAGCGGGAAAATGGCCTTTTTCCTCCGGGCAGGTTGGTGAAGGATTAGAAATTCTGCGGAGGTGTGGACTTTTTGTGGAGCCAATTTCTTCTTGTAAACCATCACTGCCAAATTCTGATTTATCTATCTGGCTGCATTCTTTGGGTTCTTTACAACCCTCAATCTCTAGGATATCCTGGAGATGAGGTTGCAACTGCCTGGAGATATGTCAGTATATCGACAGTGTAGCGATACGCAAGAATCTTGGCATGGAGCATGGATCTCTTGATACAGGAGGAAGCACAAACCAAACCTGATTTTAAGGAGCATATTACATTAAGTAACAACCTATTTTTTTCTCTTTTGCAGAAGTTGTTTCAGCTTTTCATTTCCATAGACACTGCAGATGAAAAAGTGGATGCAAACAGACATGATACTGTTTTTCAGTAATAGTTATTTCTCCACTAGATGGCAGTGTAAGATAGTTTAGATGAGAAAAATGTGAGACGTGGTGGCCTCACATATTTGGGTTACATCTTTTTCCTATCAATCTTGGTCTTATGCTTAAGGTAATGTATCGAAATTTGTGTTAGTATGAAATGTTATCAGTTCTCAGCAGGCCAGTCAAAGACGAAAACCAAAATATTCCACACACACCTCCCCTCACCTACCATGACAGGAATAGTAACTGCTGGTTTTCAATAAGGTGTAGGAAACAATGTAGTGTATTTTAGCACCAGCAAACTTAATTACAACTGCAATATAGGCCACAACTAAGGAGATCCTTTTACTCCCTGTTTTTTTGTGTACATTTAGGGTCACTAAAACTCATTGATATGTGAACAGCTGATTCCATACAGTAGGCAGTGTTCACATGAGCAGCTTCAGGAACATGACCTACAGCTATGCAGTTCAAACTCATGGAGCTGAAGAATATTGGTTTTATGTATGTGGTACATAATTAGGCTAATTACAAATTAATAAGATAATGCCATCTGCAGTCCTAATCCAATACTTTTTTCAAACTTCAATGAATTGGCACTGCAATGTTGAGTTCAAATATCAATACCTTTTGCCAGAATAGCAGACTGACGCTAATAGAAGACTGAAGCTATTCCTTTACCCCACATATCAATACATTTACATTACATACTTGGAACTACATTCAATGTTTTTACCTGAACCAAAGGACCACAGTCTGACGAATCAGGTGAAATCAGCAACACACAAGTTATGGGTTAAAGAAATTCTATGTTTTCTGAATAGATATTATTGATCATTATTGGTCATTATTTCTGAGAAATTACGCACTGCCTTCTCTCTCCGCCCTTCCTCTCTGCCCTTCCTCCATTTGATCAGTGCTCTTTTTTTAAGTTGAATTAGGGTAGTGCTTAACTACTAGCAACTACAAACTATTGTTATAGAATATATTGTATTCAAAGCCATGTCATTTTCTGTCTTTTGTGATCGTGTAAACAATATTCAAACCAAAATAATTGTACGACACGTTTTAACTACATAAGTTCATTTTTGCTCCTTTACTCACCCCATGCCACCTTCTATCTCTGCCCAACTGGCATCATCACCCCTTTTCTTTAGGCTGCTCTGAATGCATTACATGATCACACGGAACTTTGGTATGGCCACACAAAGTCAGAAAGAACATGCAGATGGTTCTTTGCAAGTTTTTGAATATTTGCTACTTTAACCACAGTATCTGGATTACACAGTTTTTCTTATTTATTTATATTATTGTTATTTATATTCATTGTGTAAAACGTGAATAAAAACAGAATGTAATAATCTGCAAATCTCGTAAAACTCAAATCTAGTTGCAAAAAGGACACAGAGAACATATCAAATGTTGAAAATGACAAATTTGACTATTTCATGGAAAATAAATGATAATTTTGAATTTGATACCAGTAACATGTTTCAAAAGTTGGGACAGGGATAACAAAATGCAGGAAAAGTTGTGTAATGATAATTAAAACAAAAGGAGGATTGTTTCACAACTAATTAGGGTAACTGGCAACATGATTGGGCATGAAAAAGAGCATCCCAGACAGGCAGGGTATCTAGAAGTAAAGATGTAGGGGTATTTATCACTCATTCATTTGGAGAGTTCATCTACAGTACATAATATAATTAAACTATTTAGAGAATCCAGAGAAATCTTTGCAAACAAGGGATAGAGCTGAAGAACAATATTGGATGGCTGTGGTCTTCTGGACCTCAGATAGCACTGCATCAAAACCAGACCCGATACTCAATTCAGAAATACTAGTGTAAACTTTACAATGCATCAGCCAAAATTGTATTTAGACATGATACAGAAATATTACAGTCTTATCTGAGCCGGAGCTTGTTTAAAATTGACTGAAATAACATGGATAAAGGTCCTGTGCAGACCAATCAAAATGTGCAATTCTGTAAAAAAGCATAGACTCATCTAGGCGGTATGTATGACAGTGTGTAGGTGCATTAGTGCCTACAGCATGGGCATCTTGCACATATGACAAGGCACAATCAATTTTGAATGATGTATACAGGTTTTGAGAAACATATACTGCCATCCAAGCCATCCATGGGAAGACCTTGAATGTTTCAGGAAAATAATGGCAAAATGAATTATGCACATCTTTAGACAGTATTTCTCCATTGAGGAATAATCCAGGTAATAAAATCCCTGCTGAAAAAACAGCTTGACCAGCTTGTTAACCAGTTTGTTTGACCATCCTATGATGGTTGACCATCAAAACTCTTGCCAAAACATACCTTCAGCTGGTTTACCCAGTTTAAGATGGTAATTCAGCTGGTTTTGCTTGTCGTACCACCTCAAACTGGTTATTTTAGTTGGTGTTGCTGGTCTACATTGCTGGTTTGACTGGCCATGCCAGCTTATGTTGGTCATTCTAGCAAACCAGCATGACCATCTTACACAAGCTGTATCCCATATGACAGGCTGGTCACACCAACATGACCAGCTTTCTCAGATGGTTACACCAGCATGTCCACCTGGTGGCCTAACCAGCTACACCAGCAAAGACCAGCAAGAGCTGGGAGAAAAAACAGCAGAGACCAGCTGGTTGCTGGTTTCTAGCTGTTTTTTTCTGCAAGGTTCATTCTCAAAACAGAATTTTGTTAAATGAAGAAGTGAAGCAGTACAGTGATAAACATTCCATGTCCCAACTTTTTTGAAACATGTTGCTGGCATCAAATTCATCTATTTTCCTAGCCTGGAAATATCCAGACTCATTCACAAAGTGAATAGAGTTTGGGAATTCTCGATTGGGAAACGTTTGCAACACTTGCATTGCGACGGGGACTAACTTTGAAATCATTGGTCCAGCCTTACCAATCACATTGGTCAGAGATGCCTAACGTTACTTCCTACTAAAGTTACTTCTCCTAAAATGTACAAACTGACAATAAACAGCATCAACAGTCAGGAAACAATGTATGTGGGTCTACCTTTGCTGTAAATATTTTCTGCATTTTTCGACGTTTGCAGGTGTTGCTGCATCTGTTTATCACAATAAGTTTCAGTTTCGTCTTCCCCTCATCGCTGGTTGGCCTGACATTTTTCTTGTCTGAGGGGAAGTAATGAACTATGGGTTTCCAGACTAGGTTTCCCTGAAAGAAGATCTAGGTGGGCGGGGCCAGGCTAATATTTTCCATGAAATAGTCCAAATGAAATTTTTCATATGTTGTATATGTCCTTTTGCTGCTAAATATGCTTGTATATTATCACATTCTGTTTTGATTTGCATTTTACACAACGTCCCAATTTTTTTTCTGATTTTGGGTTGTATATGGATGTAATTTGTTAAACATCCAATGACAAGTGTTGTGGCTTAATGCTGTCGTGTTGTGGCATTTGTATTTCGCTGAACCATCAGGGCCACCGTACATTCTGGGGTTCTGTGTATAAAACTCAGTGGCATGTGTCATTATATACTGCAGGGTCCTGTCAAATAATTTAAGCTACATGATTAAACCTTCAATGACATCCTTCCAGATGATTATTTATTCAGTGCATTTAACTCATACCCACATAATGGTATTTACAAATAGCGTATGAGGAATAATGTCCCCAGAGTAAAAAAACTTGTTGCTACTGTCAGTTTTTGTTTATCCCAAGCAGCAGGAAAGCAGGCGCAAGCAGGAAAATCTGTCCCGTCAGTGAATAACTGGAAGTAATGTTGCATGACTGTGTTGTAAGGCAACTTGGTCAAAATAAACTTCTATCAAGACGTCTATGTTTGACTTCCACGTTTCAAGTATCAGCTCTAAACCAGATCCGTATACGGCTCTGATCTAAATCACATAACTGAAAAAAAGTTATTGTGCAGGTGGATGTCTCAATCGGTTGCCAGGTTTTGACAGCAGCAGTTTCACCACAGCATTTTCACCACAGTTGTCAAGCCACTCTGAGTTATATCACAACGATGAGGCAAATGTGCCATACATAACACCAGAGAGAAACAACTGACCCTGGGATTCATAAATGTGATAAAACACATGGCATTCTAATGTAGAGTACCAATCAAAAGAGATATTTTGAGCTCAAGACAATCTTCAACAACATATTATTTGCTGGAAAAAACAAACCGGGGTCAGTTCTGAGCAATTACTGGACATTTAGGGAAAATAAAAAAAAAACAGCAACACAAAGAAAGCAACTTTGGCTAGCTGCATTGATCCCCAATATCACATTGTTTTGAAGTCACAATGTGGTAAAGGGCAAAAAGCCTTTAGGTCAGGTAAGTTGGTATAAGCAAAGTCATTTCACAATTATTTTGTAACATGAGAGACATTAATACAGTAAAATGCAGTACCATTTGTCATGAAATATGATCAAATGTTGCTGAATGGAACTGATATGAAAGCAGTCCTGGGATATCTGACCAGTGGGACAATCCCATGCATGTGCCCTTATATGAGAGAAACTGAAAGTTAGATTCTGAAGATGACTCATGTTTCCACCTGCGTGACTCTCTGCACTGTTTTGGAAGGGAAATCCCTAGGGCTTAAAAATAAGTAGGCTGTCTCGAATAACAAATACAGATAGACTTAATCATTGGTCCTGAGATGCCAACCAGAAAATGCTCAATAAGGCCTCAAAAAAATCAGACACGTAAATGAAACTGATTGGGCAAGGATAAATAGAGGTCGGCAGAGAGAGGAGACAGTTTAGAGCAGTCATCCATCACAGACTCAGAGGTTTGATCATGGAGGCCATGACTGAGGAAAAGATTCTGTCTTTCTTCCAGGGCTGCATCCCCACTGACTTCAGCTCCAGAACCCAGACTCAGGCCACCGCATCCTTCGCCTGTTTGCCAAGGTCTGGGAGGAGCTGCTACAGGAGCTGCAGAAGATCGAGGGGGCTGAGTTCTGATGGTAATTTTGATACCATAGATTTAATAGAGACCCAGTCAGACCAATAGTATGAAAAATCAGGAACAGAGTTTATTTACAATGATGCGCATCAAGGGAGAGACAGCATGACTTCACCTAAAGATCCATCAGCTGCTCTAACTAGACAATAGGGTTTAAGTATCCTTCCAGGCTGACGGGAGATGGCGTTGGTCATCCCATCTCACGTGGACTACACTGAATCAGACCCTGATTAGTGGCAGCCTGGCAATCCGGAGCAGATAGCTACTGACGTAGCCATGCAGAACAGTGAAGCACTGCAAAGTCATAATATTCCTGCTTATCTCTAAATACAGTCACACACAGATATACACAGGGACAGTACAGATATCATACAGTCATTACATATAATCATACTTTTAGTATCAAAGTGACCTACTAATGAGAAATGCAGAACATTAAACCACATATTGGAATATTGGACATAATGTTCTATTCCACTTTCTCTCAGTTCAAACTGGACACCTGGAAGCGTGCGGAAGGTATCGGTTGGGTCAGATGGTACCATTTCTTTCTGCACATCTTTGATGCAATTCTACACTATTTTCTGTGCTGTATTCTTTGTGCTTATTAGAACTGTCCTTTTTTACATGTATTCTGTTTATTATCTTAAAAAAGTAGATGTTGGCCTGGTTAGGACTCTTGAACTTATTTTTTAAGGTGAGAAAAGCACAGCAGAATTCACTGGACATGTGGTGTGTGTATTTCCAGGTGGCGGAGGTGTAATGGCCGTAATGACCAAGGGGGACGTGTTGTCATAGTAACTGGGAAGCTCCCTATGGCTGTGGTTGAGCATCTGCATCAGGCAGCCAAGATTACTTATTACAAGCTTATTACGTGCTTCGGACTTGTAACCGGAGCCCTTGAGCAAGGCACCTAACCCCTCACTGCTCCCAGAGCGCCGCTGTTGTTGCAGGCAGCTCACTACGCTGGGATTAGTGTGTGCTTTACCTCACTGTGTGCTGAGTGTGTTTCACTAATTCACGGATTGGGATAAATGCAGAGACCAAATTTCCCTCGGGATCAAAAGAGTATATATACTTATACTTATACTTAAATCAATCTAAAAATAAATAAATTTGTATAGGCCTACAGTAGTGATGGGGGGCCTGGCAGACCAACAGACAAGAGTCACCATGTAACCATGATGTCATTGTTTTACGTTGTACGTTTTATGTTAATTCAAATCTTTTCAATCTGCTATATTCAACTATGATTTTCTCAAATCAAAAATATAATTAAATAATAA
Organism: Alosa alosa; assembly: GCF_017589495.1. Classification (NCBI taxonomy): domain Eukaryota; kingdom Metazoa; phylum Chordata; class Actinopteri; order Clupeiformes; family Clupeidae; genus Alosa; species Alosa alosa. The sequence goes on along the minus strand of NC_063193.1, from coordinate 13,212,436 downwards.
GAGTAGAAGCCATGCTTTCATAGAAATGCTGATTCTGTCTCTAAAGCATGAGACAGGTTGCTAGATTTTCAAAATAACAGCAGGTAGAAATTGGTTGCATGTGTATTGTTGCTAAGCTAAATATTAGATAGGCTAGCTCCTAGCCATAGCTTAGACTGCTAAGAAACAGCCCATTGCAAAAACAAAAAGGCAACCTCACAACTATTTGATTACTGTGTACCTCAAAACAATTGAAATTGAGCACCTGGAAGTGCAAAAGTGTCTCTGTGAATATAGTTGAAACTGAATAAGTACCCCCAATAAGAGTAACAATACATTGCAATATGATTGACTCGTAATTAACAATTATGTGGGTTTATGTTTAAATTTTGGTATATTACCGGTATGCTTGTTTTTATGGAAGTTTTTGTGTGTGTTACAAGACTCTTATTCACAGATCTAATTATTACATTTCATTCTTACACAACGCCCTTGGTTACTTTACATTTTTCTTTAAAAACATACCACCAGAAAATGTATTTTAACGTTGTGCATATTTCCAGCTTTCACAAAAGACCACAATTTCTTGGGTATCTCCTTGAGCTGTGTAGTTCATGCCAAGAACCCCCACGTGCCAGCTGGCAAATTCAACCTACGTTTCATAGTAATGAAACTCAACAATGGTGGGTGTCCCCGTTAGTACTGCAGTGTGAATCAGGCATAAATTCAAGTCATTAAGATTTAAGCTGAAGAAAACACAGCTCCACCAATGAAATTATGTCTTACATTTTGTGTTCCTCAGGTGCTGAGGTGGGCTAGTATGGCGGTGTGATGGACATCAACTCTTCCTATCTGGTGCCAGAGGACGCCACCCATTTCCACAAGACTCTGAAAGATATGTGTGACAAACACGATGCCAGCTACTACCCACACTTCAAGAAGTGGTGAGGAAGGCACAAATATTTCACTAGCTGTATATCATGATGCCCTCACCAATGGGATGACATTTCACTCAGAGCACACTCAGGTGTAAAAGGACTGTAATTGTGACAGGTGTGACGAGTACTTCTTCATCCCACATTGAGGAGAAACTCGGGGGCTTGGGGTATCTTTTTCGATAATTTCACTTCTGAGGAGGAGGGAAACTTCAGCTTCCTAGAATCCTGTGCGAACACCATCCTCCCAGCCTACCTTCCAATTCTAAAGGGCCGCATGTGTGATACCTATACTGACCAGGAGATAGCATGGAAACAACTTCGAAATGGCAGGTCGGACAATGTGCAGTTCCTGTCATCAATACCTATTGCTGCTGTGCTTGTCCTCATCATCATTGTGTTTTTATATTCATATTTGACTTCTCACTCAATTTTCTCACACACAATGTTCAGATGTGTCGGAAGGATGAGTGAAATACAAATATTTTTGTTCCTCTGCTGGAAGACCTCCAGTTGACCTCCTCTTGGGAGACCTCCATCTTATCTCCAGTTCCTTTTCAGGTACACAGAGTTCAATCTGATGTACTGTATGATAAAGGCTTGAAGTTTGGTCTCCAGCTTCCAGGATTCCAGATGGAGACCCTGTTTGCCTCTCAGCCCCCTACAGCCTTGTGAGTAGAGTGGAAAGTGACACTCACAGACATATTGTTTACATATGAAGACTGAAACCTCTAGTGTAGAATAAATACATTTCCCAAGCGGTGACTGACCTGTGTGGATTTCAGGTGGGGCTACAAGTCAGACCCTGAGCCAGGTAGCAGAGAGGATGAGCTGGTGCAGGTGCTGCGCTGTCCTCAGGAGTGGGCCTGAAAACACTCACATTCCTGCTGCCATGGTTACTGTACGTTTACCATGCCAACCACACAGCTATAGTGAAATGTCACAGCTTTATGGTTATGGTTATTGTATTTAGCAGACACTTTTTTTACTGGGTGAACAGTTTTCACCTAGTAAAACACAATTTGCTGATCTAATTGATTCTTTTGCAAAACTCTAAACATATTCTCGAGCAATAAAACACATCGTGATGCACTTGACCATAATGGTAACCACAAGTGGCAAAATGCATTTACTGTATTGTAAACAATGAACATTTCTCCTGGATCTATATACCATGCCCTGAACACTGAGCACCTTTGCATTTTTAATGTAGTGTGTACTGACTGCTCAGTAGTGTTTTCAGTTTGATTGCTTTGTGAATTATCTAAAGACATAGTTTGGTTTTGAGCACAGGTAAAACTGTTTTGAGACTGATAGTTCAGTTTTGCAAGAAGTGACAGAGGTTTTGTGAATGTAGTTTGAGAATGGGGGTTTGTCTTTACAGTTTTGAGAAAAAGGGTGGAAGGTTTCAAAAAATGTGTTTTAGCAATTGTGGAAAACAGTAATTGTTTTGTGTCTGCCCTGTATTTATTTATTTGCAAAGGGGTTAGATTTACAACTTCCTTATAGGTTTCAAAACACCTAAACATCACAAATGTTGAGATTGCTGTATTTAATTCACACACATTTGAACAACAAATAGAAAACTTTGTAAACTACATTACATGGACATGCCATACTGCACTTACACACACTGCACTTTACCCTCCTCTGTTAATTCTGCTTCCTGTTTGCTACTCAATTGAAATGCAAGTGAAATTCAATAATTGAATTGGAATTTAAGAGCCAGTTTCAATTCAATTCTGGAATTTTGCACAAGCCTGACCTCTGCACAGAAAAGTTGAGTAACAACAACAGTATATCTATGTATGTGACAAATAAAAATCATTGAATCATTGAATTTACTGAAAGAAGAGGACTTGGTTAACATTTAAACTGACACAAGTCTTGTCATGTTGGTATGAGAAATGTATTCAGACTTTATGAAAAGTGTATTTCAGTGTTTGTCCTGGACTGTGTGAATCTGTGGTCTATCACACTTTCTGCTCTGTAATATCATTAGATTTGGTCACTTTTTAGACATTCCACTGATACACAGATACAGACTTTTATAATAAGAAGACTTGTCTGTACCGTCTTCTCAAAAATATTGTGACTGGACTGTTATGTGAGGACAAAAACCTGTTTTGTAGCAACAACACCATCCCCACATCCTCTTCAAATCCTCCAGGAGAAGTTCAACACTCACTTCCTGTTTGGGCACACAATATTTCAAACAAACCAGACTCTTTTTTCAGCCCAAAGAAAACGTCATTTAGGTGGAAGAATTACATCAGCTGTGTTCTCTGTGGACCCGCTGTAAAATGAGCCAGTGTGTTGGGTTTCGGGGAGCTCTGCCTAGAGAGGCATTGTCCATTTAGTACAGCATAGTGTATGTGAGATTCCAAGAATCCACTTGCATCTTTGTTGATTTAATGCATGTGTTACTCTTGTGTGATAACATTGGAACTTTAATTCATGTCTATATTTCAGATGGAATTGTTTATGAAGATCTCTTCATTAGAAAACATTCCCATTTCTCCAGTCACATTTAAAAGAAAATATAGGCTACCCATAGTACAGGGTAGTAAATTAAAACAATAACTGTTCAGGGCATATATCACTGTTAGTGTACTACTGGGATATATGGCTTTTGTGTTTGATTTAGTTTTATGTCATATAAACAAAAGAGAAAGGACAATTACTCCACCCATCCCTTCACATAAAATTATCCAAAGACAGTGATTCTATCATCTTACAATTTTTGCCAATTGCTTACACACTTTTTGCAGAATTTGGCTCATTATGTCAAAACTCTACACAAGCCACAGAAGACATAGCACTTGGAGATAAACAACTCACATCTATGTCAAAGTTTCCCAAAACGTCACTCTTGCAACAAAATGATACACACATGCACCATTTGAATTACTCTTTAGTGCTTTATACAAAATACTGGGATCTGCACGGTATGTTAAAGGTATGGTTACAATAAGTTCAGGTTTTGAAGCTTTGGTCTAAGCATTCATTGTTAGTAAGCAATGGGCAAAAACTCTAATAATGACTAGAAAAATCACAAATGTTTCATTTATTTAAAATATGGCAATACAGAAGATATTGGTCACAAACAGTGCGAGAAATAAATGTACAAGCTTGTGATAAACATTAAGGAAGCTCTACATTTTCTGACATACTAAAAACAAGAGAACTCAACTCCTCAAACAGTCTGTACAGTAAAGTCCTACAACTGGGGAAAAATGTGATTTTACACTCAGTACTACAACAGGCATTGGTCTGAAACAGCTTTTGATCACAACAAAGTTAGAACGTCATGTGGAATAGGCCCTACTGTATGTGTGTAGGACTTGAATTAAAGTCCCTATCTATGGAAGACCCAAACATAAAAATCTTTGACACAGAACAATAACTACAACTCAGTACAAATAACATTATCAACAAAACAATTCACAGACTGTGGGTGACTCACATTGGTTGTTCATTCATGACAGGAAAGTGTGAAATACTGCAGTTCATAGACAGATGAGGTACCTACATGTAATTCATGTCACACCTCTCAGAACATTATTTTCTAAATCATAAAATGGATCTCTACTGTATCAGTTTTGCCGTTCTGATAGGATGGTCAGACATTTCCTCAGTGATGGTTTTCTTATGAACACTTGCAAAAAATCCACACATGAGGATTACAATTATGAAAGAAGATTATTTGGCACAATTACATTTGATATCAAACATTATCCTTGACGTAGATCCCACTTAGTTACAAAATATGTTTTTCAACTTGAGTAGTGCCATACTGTACCTTATAGGCTACTATGGCAAAAATGAACTGTTGTTGTTATTTACCAATAGAACCAATTGCTAACAACACCAAGGTCATAGATTTGTTACCTAGGATGTGCACTGCAAATGTACTGATGCAAATGCATATGTAGTTCTGTAAACTACATTTACAGATGCAAATGCTGTACTGTAATTCTTTAAATGAAAAAATGACTACTCATGATGTTGTGATGTTAATGAAACCAAATTGTTGAAACAATCCTATTGACCTTACTGTTGATTTCACTCTTTAAACTGTGGACTAACTCAAATGGATGTGTGGAGGAAATGATCCCATCATTGAGGAAGAAATGGTCCCAAACTTGATGACACAGCATGTCAGCTTGGGAGGGACAGAGTTTCACATTTCATCATTCTGTCTGCAGGCTGAAGGAATGACCATGTGGTTATTCACAAGATAATTTGATTATACTGTGTAGTGTAATGTAGTGTAGTGTAGTGTTGTGTTCAATAACTTACATGAAGTTTAAATTTAAAGCATTTAAATAAAGGACAAGATGCTAACCTTACAGTAACTACCTAAGAAAAGGTTATACTTAGGACTAGCAAAATATTACATACAGTGAACAACAAACTTTTCTTGACAGTTTATGGTTTTGTTACTGAATCCATAATTGAGGACTGATGCCCAATAAATGGTATGTAAAATTTGATGTGTGTGTGTGTGTGTGTGTGTGTGTGTGTGTGTGTGTGTGTGTGTGTGTGTGTGTGTGATTGTCATGTAGATTATTTGATGCTATGCAGTTTCCTTCATCGGATCAAACCCATGGTCTGGGGAATGGTAGCTGAGTGTGCTGAAGAGAAGGTAAAAAATGCAGCTGATTGAAAAGTAAAGATTTCTGACTCATTATCATCTATTGTAGTCTCCATCCTGCACTGAACATCCAATCTGGGTTGTCATGCCATCAGCTTGCTCTTACTGACTTGGGTATATTTCACTATGAGTTGGTTCTGTCAGCCTATTGCTGCTGGTTAAAGTTGTACACAATCAGATAATGATGATGTTGGTCGCATTTATAACTGTGATCTATGCTCTATAGCATCAACTTCAACTTTGAAATGATAGTCCACAATGAACTAGGTCAAAAATGAGGCCTAGCAGTGTCCAGCTAAAACTGTATGTGGATCAAATCCACAGTGTATTCTCAGGGGAAGGAATTGGAAATGGCATCAAAGCAAATGGTAGCTAAAGGCCATGACAACTGACAACCTTCCACGGAGTCCACAGGTTGAATGTCTATGTGTCTGCACCAGTCAACAAGAACCATGCTGAGCCCAACTGAACACTTTAACTTTACAAAAAAAGTGACGAAGCATAACTGCTAAGGCTGGGTATGGCACAATATCAGTTTCACAAAGACAAATCCAAAGAAGGCGTCATTACGAACAGATTAAAACTATCATCGACAGAACAACACTCCCAATGTTCTGGGGTTTCCACAATTATACACAATTATAGGTGTCAAATCCAACAATTCATCCGTTGTTGTAGCAGTGACTAATGACAAACAACATGGCATGGTTTTGAAATACAATGACGTTAACAGTAAGTGTTCTCTTGTGGACACCTCATGGATGTGTGAGCATCTGTTACAAAACTGTGTTCAGTCCCTCTGGTCTGATGTTTTGGAGTGTTAAGAAATCCCCCCCCCCTCAAGGGACCTGTGGGGGGTCGTAGATAACCAGCAGGGGGCAGGAGAGAGAAAGGGCTGCTTCACAAAGTGTTGTGTCGTCAGCTCTCTCCACACAGCGCTGGCTGGTCAGATAGAAACGTGGGAGGATTTATTCAAGGGAGAGAATATGGCTGCTGACACAACGACGAATCAGCCATGTTAGTGTCTTCAAAAGTACTCCAACTTGTGGAGTAGTGTGTAGACTCCAAGCCTTGTTGATCAGAAAAGTCTTTTCCAGACAGTCTTATCTAAACATCTACAGAGGAGAGAAAGTTCTCCAAAGGAGTGACATATATTTTGGTTTTAAAACATGAAGAAGCTTTTGAATGAGCCAGTGTTTCGCCATTAGGCAAAGAGGATGGTTGTGTAGTGTTTACTTCTCCTATCTCTCACTTTGGCCGCCCACCTCATGACAGATGCAGGGCAGGGATTGGCTCCTATACGGCAGACAGGTCCATACGATTGGCTGAGTTGCTGCTTTTGTCCCACGTGTTCATCCTTGTTGGACTTACACCCTTGGGGCCATTCATCTAAAAATAAGAAAAGAGAATTAAAAAAAAAAACACATATCACAGCCATAGATTAGCATTTGTGAGGGCCATTGAGATGATTTTCTTTTACAATTTTCTTCTACCAGACATGTGATGGTGTAAAGGGATTGTGGTTGGTAGTATTGTTCTACCACAGAGTGTCTTTCATAAGAGGCCCAAAAGCATAGTTGCTACCACTACCAAATGTGACCACCGCTACCACTACCAAATGTGAGTGCACTTAAGATTCATATTGTCACATATCACGTTTTTAATTTTGGAAAATTAAAAAGTAAGAGCATATTTGTTAGCTCTTACTAAAATGTGACTGAAATACGACCAAATATCAACACCATATTTCTGTATCATTTACGTGTGACTCAAATACGGTTGATTTGGCATTATTTACATTTGGCAATGATGCTACCGCCGAAGATGCACCGTAGTTAGCAACTATGCTTTTGGGAAATGGACCCCTGCATGGCAGTGTTTCTCTTGGGACTCACCACATCAGAGTTGAAGGGCTTGACGTTGATGTTGCGTATGGAGCTGCTGGTGAGGGACCACACCTTGGTCTTGTGCTTGAAGGCCGCTCTCACCTGGAGCCAATGGAAATAGGGCAAACGGAAACTTGGTTACTCAGAGTGCAATAACTACATGTAACCACAAGAGTGCAGTGTTGCCCACTAAACCACAGAGCCACATAGAGATCTACATGCTCCGCGAAACCAATTTTGAAAGGTTGTTCTAAACTTGCCAAATAGCTCAAAAATAATTCTCTAATTTGCAACTGATACAAGAATTTGTCAACATATGTGAAAAAATGTATTATTAGAATATTGAGGGATATTAAGCCACTTTTCTGTGTACCGGTAGTTTTGCACTTTACTGACATCTCTCATCAAGTTATGCCCAAATCACTAAAAGTATATTTGATAACATCAAATGATGAACTGGGTTCCCATTACCTCAGAGTTGAGCAGGCAGTGGAAAAGGAATATGAAGAAACCCTATACAACATAAAAAATGGTCATGAATATCACAACATATACTATACATATATATATATATATATATGTATAGATCCTGTGTAAAACACTTTGTGATTAAATTTCTTATTGTTGCAATATCGAACACAATATTAGCCCTCTGTGACATGTAATCATAGTAAAATAGTAATATTATAACAAATTCAAAAGAGCTGTCCTACAGTCACAGCCTTACCTGTAAAGAATTGAATACTGCAAACATGTACTGGAAGAGAAGGGACTGGTTATTGATGGCCAGAACCCCAAAGATCCAAGAGATGCCCAGGATAGGCAGCAGAACCGCCACAGCCTTGGCCGTCAGCCTGGGGAGATAAGCCAAGGATATTATACAGTATGGTGTATCGTACTGGTTCTGATAGTGTAGGCTAGTAAACAGTCTGATGGTGTGTGTGTGTGTGTGTGTGTGTGTGTGTGTGTGTGTGTGTGTGTGTGTGTGTGTGTGTGTGTGTGTGTGTCTGTCTGTCTCTGTGTCTGTGTGTACTAACCCCCGGATGGGTTAACTGCAGAGAACACATTTCCTTTGTAACAAATAGTAACTTGAGGTAACTTAAACTTTAAGCAACTTAAATTGCTGAAGGCAGAGGAGGTCACAATGTAGATTAGAGACACTTAGGGTCCTCAACTGACCAAAAGGTGTTGCAGTTTCATAACTCTGCTACCTAACCCATGATAACCACAGACTCACTCACTTGACAGCGTTGGCGTCCCCATGCACTTTGTAATTTTCAGCACTTATTCTTGAAATGATCCTGGTCACAGCAATGAGAATACCGATGTTGACCTAAAGAGTAAAAACATCTAATCAGCCCAAACGGTACCTTATGAAATGATTTATCTTTAAGGATCTTCCACCGAGGTCATGTGTTGATTTGTTATTTCTTATAGAAGAGTTTACTGTGGCAAATCATTTTTTAACATATCAAATAAGGTCAGTGTTGATTGGGGTTACCTAAACTGGAATTGTTTACTTTCATAATAACCCCTGTTCCTTAAGAAAAAGAAGAACGTACCATTATGACAAACAAGGCAGGAGCCACAAAAGCCCAAATGGCCCCATTTTTAAGAGACAACCAACAACTGTGAAGGGGAAGAGAGAGAGAGAGAGAGAGAGAGAGAGAGAAAAAAAGAGAGAGAGAGAGAAATCATGATTTAATGAAAATTCAGACAGATCATGTTTGATTGTGCTGTTTAGAGAGTAGATGGGTGGTGTAAAGGGTAGAGTAGTCCCTGTCTCTTTTTGAGTTGTCCCCAATGCTTTAAATCCCCTCCTGGATACTTACTTCCCCACTTCACCGTAACTGTCCAGAGCTGAGGTCACAGACACTACGCAGATCACCAAAGGAGATCCTGAAAACAAACAAACAAACAAACACACAATTGTTTACATTCCATAACACTTTAAAGCCCTTCAACATGGTGATTAGCCACGTATCCCCATCTCTCTAAACGTTTCCTGTATAAAACAAAGCAGTCGGCTGAGTGTCGTGTCTGCTTTGTTGTGAGTGAGTTGTGGGTGTTCTGTAGCTTAATCATTTAAAGGTTGATATGTCAGCAAGGACAGGCCAGACCCCAGGCCACCAAGCCAGAGCGGTGCCATTACGACTGAGTGAGGAAATTAAGAAAAGCCGAGATCAAAAACATTCCCCCGCCTAAAATAACACACTGTGTAAATGGACAGCTGAGCCAAGACTTTTTTTTCTTCCTTTTTTCTTTCTACCTCTTTTATTTTTACAGTCGTGTCCTAATAACTATAATAAGACCCTCTGGAAGAGAGCCTGTTTCATTCTGGGGAGTCTGCAGCAGAGATTGCGGAAGTCTCCTTCAAAAACAACAGACTTCCATTTTGATGACTTAACATGGTTGACTCATTGAGCAGCTTGTGTGTGTGTGTGTGTGTGTGTATATTTATGTGTGTGTGCATGCATGCGTGTGTGTGTGTGTGTATATGTGTGTGTGTGTGTGTGTGTGTGTGTGTGTGTGTGTGTGTGTGTGTGTATCTATGTGTACAGTATGTGTCAATGTACTGTATATGTGCTTGTGTATTTGTTTTTGGTGTGTCTGCATCACTTCTCCACTGAGACTCCTCCATTTCCAGTCCTGCTACACCCAACAGACAACAACAGGGACTGGACAGGCGTTGAAAACGAATACTAATGGTGTCAATATGTCTGAGTGTGAGTGATGTAAACATATCCATAGGTTTGCGTCAAAGTGACCATGGGTGGGCCTCTGGACAGGGCCCAAAGCGTCTATGGCAGTAAGAGCTGCGTGTAATACAAAATCCACTCTCCATATCTGAAAACATGTTGATGGGTTTGGTGTGTTGTGACTCAATGCTGAAACAGTTTTGACGCAACACAGTCAACATGTCCAGGAGGGGAAAACAGAAACAATGGCATCACTGTTCCGGCCAGTACAGGGAAGCCTGTGATAAGTCATTACTCTGAAACCACCGCACAGTCCGAGCCCATTAAATAGTGGTCTGCATTAAGCAGATCAACTCACGATCATGGAGGTCTGTAAAAAGACACAGAACAATGGGCAGACATTCAAGTGTATACACACACACACACACACACACACACACACACACACACACACACACACACACACACACACACACACACACACACAGAAACACCCCACCTCTTTCTCACACATACTCACACACACACACACACACACACACACACACACAAAATGTGATCCACACTACAGAAGCAGGGCAACGGCGCACACACAGACCCTAAAGTGAAGCATTTTGTCCTCTCAGAACCCACTATTGAATAGGTAAATAAATACAATTTAATATTAAACATGTATTAAAAAGGTTTTAAAGAAGGTTTAAAGTAGGTTTGCCCTACTTTTCACTTGGGTCCCCATAGAAGGAAGTTTAGTTGTGATGTATGCAAATGACAATGATGAGGATTAACCTAAGAAGAGAATAATTTGCAGAAACAGGTACTGGTTTGGGTGCTTAAGTTTTTTCCATAATTCATGTGTCCCAGTGTTATACCTTTGACTAATGATTGCCTAGAACAGCATGACATTGTGGAGAAATGGAGTTAGATCCAAATATGAATCACATGTTGAGTTGAGCATTTGTAAGTATGTGTGTGTGTGTGTGTGTGTGTGTGTGTGTGTGTGTGTGTCTGTGTGTGTGAGAACAGAGCAAATGTGTGTGTGAGTGTGTGTGTGTCTCAGTTAATAAATATGATAGCAGTGAGGTCAGCAGCATGCTCATGGCTCCCCTGTGATGTGTGGCCTTTTTGTGCACACGGTGACCCGCCACTGAGATACATCTCAGTACACAGAGGAGGCAGACATCCCTGACCTCCGCCAAGTGGGGATTATATCCAGTCAGGAGTGTCACCATTACACACTCATCACGCATTACAGAGGAGAGAAGTCAACGATACACACATGGCCTTTGAAAAGACTTTGTACTGAACACATTATTTATGGTTCTTTCTAAAAGATATCTTTTATCTTTCAGATAAAACTACAAGTAGGATAAGTATACTGTAGCCCCCCCTTAATTAATTAAATATGACTCTAAACAACACATACTGTATAGATAAAAGACAAACGTCTATCATATTTAAATAACACAAACTGTTTTGAAATTTGTCCTCAATGATAATAACGTTAAAACCATCTTCGGCCACCCCGAGATGAGTTGTGATCCATTCACCATCCATTCATCCTTCCTCAACCGTTTCTTCTCACAACTGAGAATTACCAAGGTCTATCTCCACATGCCCATATGGCCACACCTTTCAAACAATGTCAATCATAGTATAATAATTATATTACACTTATTAAACAATATGAGGTAACACTTTATTTTAATGTGTCGCTGTTACAGTGTACCTACCTAATTTGGTACAGTGGTACAACCTGTGTAACAACATGTACTATCAGGTACTATCATTGTACTTGCATTATGTATTTGTGGGTACCTACATATAGTTGTTACATTGTAATACTGAGTGCTTTTACAAAACTTTGCCAATTTGCCTAAATTTTCATCAGAGGCAAAGAGCTGACCTGAGACCTGCTGGATGGGGTAAATCTGGTCATGATAGATTTGATATACAAACCATTCTTAGCTCCAGTCAAGGCCTCATTGTCTTCAGTACATGTAACAGCTGTGCTGCTACAACCTTGTTACTTATTACTTACATGTACATATGACATGTATGTTATGTCTTCGATGTCTTGGAACAGGTCTACTAATTCACTACATAGTACATATATCAACTGTGTTGGTACACACTTATTGCTCTTTGATACAGTGGCATAAACCCATTAAAATGAAGTGTACCAGTTAAGTACTTACAATTACATATTACATGTATGTTGTTTCATTGGTGTCTTGGAACATGTCTGCCATTACCCTACATACTGTAGTACATGTATCAACTGTGTTGGTACACATTTATTACTCTTTTGATACAGTGGAATAAACCCATTAAAATAAAGTGTACCAGTTAAGTACTTACATCTACATATATACATCCTGTCAATGATGTTATGCATCCTGTAATTGATGTGTTGAAACGTGTCTGCTGTTACACCACACAGTACATGTGAATTAGTAGACCTGTTCCAAGACAAGACCTGTTCCAGTTTATTCCACTGTATCAAAGAGTAACAAGGTTGTAGCAGCACAGCTGTTACATGTACACTGAAGACAATGAGGCCTTGACTGGAGCTAAGCATGCTTTGTATATCAAATCTATCATGACCCGATTTACCCCATCCAGCAGGTCTCAGGTCAGCTCTTTGCCTCTGATGAAAATTTAGGCAAATTGGCAAAGTTTTGTAAAAGCACTCAGTATTACAATGTAACAACTATATGTAGGTACCCACAAATACATAATGCAAGTACAATGATAGTACCTGATAGTACATGTTGTTACACAGGTTGTACCACTGTACCTAATTAGGTAAGTACACTGTAACAGCGACACATTAAAATAAAGTGTTACCCAATATGAAAATAAATGTCATAGCGTGATGGGTTTCTGATTTTCGTTGAATTCTCCTCTTTCCTTTCTTTCCCTCTGACTCTTCCTGTGGCCTGGCAGACTCACCCCAGCCGATGCCATAGTAGTAAATGTGCTTGCTGCCCTCGGAGCCGAACACCTTGACCACCATGCTGTACAGGTGCAGGCCCTCCACCAGCATCCACGCGAAGGCACTCAGGAAGAAGAAGTGCAACAGCACCGCCATCACCTTACAGGGCAGCTGCAGAGACAACACCGAAGGAGGGGTCAGACACCGAGACAACACCGAAGGAAGGGTCAGACACTGCAGCAGCAGCAACAAAAGAGTCAGAATAACAATGTTTAAGGCAATTTTTTGAAGATTGTTGCTGGGTTTTTTTTTTGAACGTCAACAGAAGTGACGTTACCCCACCATCGCTGATACAACCTTTAAGCAGACACTTTTATCCAAAGCAACAAGGACTCGCAACAGCACAAATCAGACCTTGAATCGACCGATTGTTAATCAGTGACACTCCTGCTTCACCACCACGCCATGCCTCAGTGTCTGTGTAAGCTAATTCTAGGAAGGAAGGGAATGTTCAAAATGGTTTCTGCATGTATTTATGAGGGTTTGAGATGATAGCTATGTGATTCTGTGTGATCAATGTGGTGTTTTTACAATTAGTTCTTTGTTGGTATGTGTGTGGTGAATCCATCTGTGGATGTGATCTTTCTGCTTACAGTACGTGCGTATTGAGTCTGTGCCTATGCCTGTGTATGTGTGTGTTGTCCACTGCGCCAGAGGAAGACATCCTAATTTTGATATTTAATGTTACTGAAATATGAGATAACAGCATGAGGCGAGACTGCTCTATTCAATTTGTGACGGCCTTATTGGATTTCACTAAAATGTAGACGGGGCAATGAGGGTGGGACTGAGTTCATGGAGTTTTGATGAGTGGTTTCTCGTGAACTATGGGCGATCTCTTGTTCTTGCTGGCTCTCGTTACAGTCTGTGGTTCCCAAATTGGCGTCATCTATCTATCTGGGACCCCAGAACTAATGTGCACGTTTTGAGGCACATGTGTCGCAGAGCTATCAAACCAGGATCACACATGTATCACCACCATTCCGCATGTGAGCACCAACTCACACACACACGCGCACAAAAACACGGACACACACCCAGACCCACACACACACTTATGCATACTCGGCCAAATATGCATACACACAAACTTGTAACATACATTTAGAAATACACAATAATAGTTGTGGGAACCAATTTTCTTCTAACATCATGGACACAGGAGTTCTCCTTCCAGCTCCTGGTATGACCCTCTAGTATCTTCGATGCCCTGTTATTCCTCCTGGACCTCCTGAGCTGCATGCCTATGGTGCATTGCAGTCAGCTTTGGCACACACAGCTAATTAAGAGCTGGCAGCAGAGGCCTACTCCTGTGCTCTGTGAGTGATAAACTAGCCCCAACAGAAAACAAACATAACTGTACAGTATTAGCAGTCACAAGGGAGAGATATGTACTTTGGTGGGACTCATGAGAAGAGTTTTGTTTTAGACAGCGGGTGATGGTCAGGGCTCTCACCGTGGCTGGCTCAAAGCGGAAGCTGATGAGGAGAAGGATCTGGGCCACCAGGATGGCGAAGGACAGGTTGGCATGGATGTGGTAGCGCTGGTTACGGATGGTACTCACCGACCTGCAGGAGGACGAAGTAGCTCTCAGACTCATGCAAACATTCATGTGCTTTGCATTCATTTGGATAAAAGCTCGTCCAATTTATAAAGGTATGCTTAGAGGATCAGTTTATCCTCAGTTACAGAAGTAAGGCCAGCCATGCAAATATGACCATATTATACTTCTCATCTTGTCTCTGCATTGTTCTCTGTGACACTGTTAGATTTTTGAAGTAGAGCTGCATGAACTGCACAACTGTTTTAGTTTCAAATTCATTCATGTGCATTGTCCCGTTTAAAAAAATAAAACCTAAAAAGGTTCTGAGCGCTTGCTGGCTCCACAGTTGATCCAAAATAAACCATTGACAGATCAGGAATTCATAGCTCTCGAGAATTACCGTAATAAAAAAAGTAAAAATCTCAAAAGTAATCAAAAGTCATAAAAACGTCAAAATGTTGTAGGTCTGAAACCTGTGCAGCCATGAGAAACTGGATTGATTTCCTGAATGGAGACCAGTTTGCATCTTGGACTAAAGTACCTCTGTGAGAGAAAAGGAAAAAGTCTTGACCGTGAGCCAGACCGTATCCCATCTCAAAGTCTTACTGGGGCGTCTCTGGGAAACATCCCGTGAGGGAAACATATGGCATGCATCAGCTGAGGTGAGTACTCACGAAAGTATGGCGAAGGTCACCAGCGTGATGGCCAGACAGAAGATGGAGATGGAGCAGCCAATGTAACTGATGGTTGACAGCGCTACCTGGTTGGCTTTGGACAGCTTGAATGGAAGAGGAAGGAACAATTTTGCTGATTAGAAGTGACAACACAAATTTAATGGATGCATGATGCTCAACCAAGACACGCCAATATGTCTGTCATATGACTATGCCACATTTCAGAGAACAAAGTGATACTGTACTGACATCCCTAGTCCTCTAGTCTAGACCCACAAACCCAGGAACGAGCAACAAGACATTGTTATTTATCACCCAAGCACATTTAATGGACTGTGCATTTTTTATATACTGTGGTATGGTTCAAAAATAAGCATGGATGCTCACTCAGACCAGAAACCCCAAACCAATGCATGGATTTGGCCCCATCACTGTAATAGCAGATATAGCTGGCCGGAGGAAATTAGTACTTGGTATTTTTTCCCTTTATTTTTCCATTCTCCATTTTCAGTTTGTATGCTACATACAGGAGGTAGATGTTTTTCAAAATGCAGCTATTTCTGGGGGTTTCTGTTTATGATTCCACATTAACTCCTCTGTGTGCCTTGTGATTAGAGAGTGAACCGAGAATATATCCGGGTTTTTCTTTTCTGGCAAACGCCGGAGTGGGATGTTCCCCGAAGGTTTTACGGGGATGGAAGCAGCCACTAATTAGAGCTGTGCGACAGGAGAGAATAGCATCAAAGCCCTGGGCAGCCACACCGTGACGGGACTGACCGACTGAGTGACTGCCACACTGGGACTGCTCCATGCCTTACATACACAGGCAACATGGCTGGCTGCCTGATCTGGCTTAACTCTACCTGAGCATTCACATTCTGTATGTTCCACTGGAAGAAATATAATTTTGAGTGAAGCAGTTCTCATAAACTGCTCTATGCACTGAGGTTTTTTTTCACAGCTAATAAGAGCTGGGCCATGATGAGAATGTTCTTTGAGAATCTGTCTGGTTGGAAATGATTCATAGTAGTTAACTTGGGTGGGAATTGTGCTTTTGCCTCAATGAGTTTCAAGAATTCAAGATTGAAGATACTGTGAATGTGCCGGCCAACTTCTGGAAGGAGCTCACCACAAATATCTGACCACCATTACATTTCTTATAGCATATTCACCTCCACAATCACCGCTCATTTAGGAGTTCCTGACAGGACAAGAATGTTTTTAAAAAAAAAAAAAAAAAAAAACAACAAGCCTCTTCTCTGTGCGGTTCAACAACAACACTGTGATTCCAATTAGGCAAGTTTTAAATATCTCCATGCACCCCGGGAACAATAAAGCACCCGAGTGCTGGAGCTCTCACTGTCTCGATGCGAAGATTTACTGTGCTGTTTATGCTGTCCTACCCCACACCTCCCCTCTGCGACCAGGCTTCCACTAGTTTGTGTTGGAAACAATGGCTGTTGTCTCAGAAAAATCTCAGCTTTGATAGCAAACGTTGAGCTGAGGCGGTGGTGTGCGGAGGTGGGGTGGGGGGGGGGGGGGGAGGGGGGGAGTACACAGTTTAGGACTGTTTTGAGGTAGGTGAATGGTGACTTGATGCTCTGATGTTTTACGGTCCGAACGTAAAGAGAGGTCCACTCCCCCCTGATCTGATCTGCACATCTGGCCTGTAAAAGGGGATCGGGACCAACTGGGTGCACGTCTTGCTGGGCAGAGAGGGACACTCCCCTTGTGCTTGGGGTCGGGGCTTGTCTCAAAGTTTATGGAGCGCAGACACACTTGAGGGCCTTTTGCCAGACTTTGTTTCGCCAGAAAATGGCTTTTTTAACAAAAAGCCATGACATGGCAAAAGTCTGAAGCAAGATTTTTGTTTTTGTTTGTTTGGTTAGGCGTGTGGATTGGCATCACTCATCTGAAGCGAGCAAGATTTTCTCATGTTTGCCTCTCTTAGCCTATTATCATGCATAAATTGCTCACAGAATCAGAATCTCCCTAATACAGATAGTTCATCTAATTATGTATTATTATGTGTACCACATGAGATGGCTCCAAGAAAACCATGATGAGGAGTTAATACTGTATAAGTCCCCTCTGACCCTCAGTCATCTTCCGCTCACTTGAATGCTTCACAGTGGGGATTAGACTGGACAGTGGGACAGAGGCCTCTGACAGAGAGGACGCACAGCCCAGTGTCCAAATACAGAGACCAGGGACCACCCCGCCCCCCTTCTCCTTCCCTGGGAATAGACCCTCCGAACTAACCGCGCTTAACCAAGGATCTCCACAAACCACTAGCGGAAAAGCCAAGACTCCACTACACTAATTCACACGCCCAGCATCAGCCCTCCATCTGCCCGCAGTGGTGATCGGAGCGACCGCTGGGCGGTAGGGAGCGCTCCCGACCTCGGGCCAAACCTCATCCTAATCGCTGGAGGACTTCCAGGAAGTGGATGTGGAGGAACACGGGCCAGCCTGAGAGGCCTATAAAACAAGGAGACTCTGCGATGGTGAGTGAAGTGAACCATCTCCCATCTATCAGCTTCCCCCTTCACTCTATCATTCTGAGTTCTGCAATGTGCCACATGGCTGTGTAAAATATAACTGTGGCAGATGGATGTTCCCTAACCAAGCCCATGACTGTTTACCATTCCAAGAATTCTCATTGTTCAGCCCCATTGTTTCGGAGTCACCACCAAACCACAAATGACCGAACCAAGATGTCCTTTCTTTCAGCACCTCCCACAGATGAATTTTCTGCCTTTAAGGCATGAAATTACAATACTTTTAGTGGTATAAGTCAATTTAGTTGGTGCTGGTTGGTGTCAAATGAATTACCGTATCACCCACAAAATCTTGTGATTGATTGTCAAAGTTTTTTTTTTTTTTTTCCGTCATCTACTTCCTGAATTTTTGGTCAATGATACCCGGGACACCGAACCACCGGGGCACATGAAATTTGGTGGGTATGTAGCCCCACTAGACTTTTACGGAAAAATTTCATTTGGTTCCGTGGGCCACTCCCACCCCGCGCTGGGCCCCCCGAAACCCAAAAAATGCAGTTTTTCCTAAATAACTACCTGAACCGTGGCACCGAGGATGAAGACATTTTTATGGTATGTTGGTCTCAAGGGCCCACATCAACCTAGCCCATAATCACTCATTTGTGATTTGCACCCCCCCGGTAAAAAATAAAAATGCAATATCATTCTGCTTTAATCGCCCCTGTCTTCAGTTATGATGTTCAGAACTGCACCAAATTTTATGTGTATGATTAACCTGACATTCTCTGGGGGTATGCCAAGTTTTGTAGAATTTCATCCATGGGGGGTCTAAAAAAATAAGTTATGTGTACATTTAGTGACTGTACACTCATTGGCCTGTAGATGGTGGTGCACACATATACACCCGCACACACAGGCACACACACACCATCAGTATCGGCAATTAGAACGGCTGATACATAATTACAAATTCAGTAGGATTAAAGGAAAACCAAATATTCATCATAATAATTTGGCTGCATTTCCAGTATTGGCGTCACATAGTCGTTTGTCCACCAGATGGCGCATCGTTGCAGTGAGACGTATTTTTGTCGGAAGTTAATCTAAAGTGGGTTGGAAAGACACTACGCTTCCTACAAGGACAAGACTGTAGTTTACCGCAGAGAACGTCTAATAAGGGTAGGATGATTTCTGCATGACATGCAGGGCTGGACTGGGACCAAAAAATGGCCCGGGCATTTTTGGCCATGGCGGCCCACCATGATTTTTTATACGATATGCTGAGGCACGCGACATAGAGGATATAAGCGCACATTTATCATCCATTTCGGGAAAGCAATGTTTCACTAATATTACATGATAATAATAACTGTAAGCTGTAACACCTGCAAACTATAACTTTATGGCAAGCTAAAATAACTCTTTAAGTTGGACATCGAGTCTACTCATGGCATTATTCGAAAACAAAGGCTAAAACACAAACACACATACACACCCACTAGGGTGACCCTCCAAACCAGCAAGGACGAGGTTGTGCACAAAATCTATAGGCTACTATTATTATGCATGTTTTAAGTCTGACTGAATAAAATGAGTCCTGTAATTATTTCCTATGTTGAGCATTTACACGCTTTAGCCTACAATCTCCCCAGATACTATTAAGTGAAGATACACACATCCCAAAACATTTTCATTGTTCATCATAATTTCTGTCATTCTAGTGTCTTTCTGAGTGCGTGCGTGTGTAGCCTACGTGTCTGTATGCCACAGAAATGTGATAGGTTTGCTTGTTGTACTGCGTCAAGATTGACAACAATTTCGACCAATGATGACTGACTTCAGATCTCAAAAAGTTGAGTGCATTCTGAAGCCGACCACTTGTTGATTTGTTGTGGATAACTTATTTTATTTTTTCTCCTCTCCGCATCGACGACAATCGAATAGCGCAATGTAAAATGCAGATGGCTTCTTTGCTACTGATGCATGTTGCAGAGAAACGCTCAAATGCATGTCAATCGAAAGCGGAGGAGCAGGTGGTCACCCAGCCCTCCACACACACAACAGCCCTCCCTGCATGAAACGTCCCTCTTCATTCTGCTAACATTTACAGTAGCTATTCTGACCTCTTCCTCAATTTGTCCCTGCTGGGTAACGTCTCTCTCCTCCTCCTCCTCTTAACGTCTCTCTCCACCTCCTCCGAATCCACCTGTACTTCTCCTTCCTCTGTATCACTACACTGCACATCAAACGTAACGTCTATCTCCTCCTCCTCCTCCGTAACGTCTCTCTCCTCCTCCGAATCCACCTGTACTTAAGCCTTCCTCTGTGTTACTAGCCTGGCGGGCCATCCTATATCATTGAAATGTATAGTCTGGAATCAAACCATTCACCTCGCTTAATCCAAGGGGTGGGCAGAGAATTGTCTTTCAAACTGCCTAGGCATGCAATAGGCCAGCCGCCACGACCATATCCGTCCGGTTAGGCAAATACATCCTTCTTGAACTTCTCCAAAGTTGGCCCGTTAACGATTCAAACAACCCGCTCTTCATTACATCCATAGCCACTTTCCTTGTTGTTCACCGTCGCAGGACTGTCGTTATCCTGTTAAGCCCGCCTTAAGACTCTCTAACAAAATAGAGCGCTGTGTGATTGGATGACGTCCACGGCGTCAGCCAATAGAAATTGTGTTACTACACTGCACATCAAAGCTGTGTTCCACTCCTTCAGCCTGAGCACTTTCGATGTCGAGGCCCTGCACCTGCTGTAACAGTCGACCTTGGGGTGAACATTTCTGTGATTTTGACATTTTGCTGCGATCCACTTGTATTCTTTTTTAGACTTTTGTCTGCGCCTTTCTGTCGCCCCCCCTTAGCTTTTTGTGGTTTATTAGGCCTACTATCCATTTTCACAATTTCACAGACGGAAACTCACTTCTCTCCGCGGTCAGACAGCTCAAATGGCAAACTCTGATAACCCTGGGAGGGGAGGGGGAGGGCTGAGAGATGTCATTGGACTAGCCCAATGTCCGTCAAGAAAATCAACCAATGGGCCGCGTTTTTGTGTCTCAAATACGGTCGCGGTGGATATTTTTTTAAAATTATTATTAAATTATGACAGCACCGGCCCAAAAATGTACGTCGGCCCACCGGGGTACGCCCGATGGCCAGTCCATGCCTGATGACATGTAATTCCCATTTCTTCTTGAAGCCGAAATAAATCTGAGAATGTTTATCGGACATGCTTGTTTTTTACTGCAGGTAGGCTACGTCAGGGGTTCCCAAACTTTTCCACGACAAGGCCCCCCAAATACCACTAGGTTCTGGCCAAGGACCCCCTTGATGTGTTACTAAACCCATCAACAATACTACGGCAAATGTAAAAATACATTAAGCTAATCCTAATAATTATTTTAGCCACAAGCACTTCGCGATGGAGCATACCGTGTGTAAAAATTGCATTTGGGGCTTTCTGCTATATGAGAGCTATCACTCTACTATTATTCCCAATTATTATCATGGGAAATATAATGTTCGGATATGCGACAAATTATTATAATGGTATTGTATTTTTCAAATGTATTTATTTGTTGCTTTTATTTTTCCATCCAACTTGCTGAGGCCCCCCTGGCACCCCCTCGCGGCCCCCCAGCCCTGGCCCCCACTTTGAAAACCACTGGGCTACGTTAATCTTAAGTTATATCAATATCCTAGAGTAGGTAAAATAATGTTACCATTAGCATTGGTTGAGTGATGGAGGCCAATTTGATTATTGATGTATTTGTAGAAAACCATAAATGCGGTTATAGGCTACCAAGCAAATTGATAACAGCACTAATTGAATCTTTCGACTGTCATCTCATTTGCTTATGACTACTAGCAGGAGGTAGGCTACTAGCAGGAGCTAAGTGAGTTAGCCACAACACGTTAAAACTCATTGATGGTTTCTAATGGAAAATATATAGGCTACCTGAAAGATAACCTGTCTATGATGCATCCTAAACACCTGGCTGGGACATTTCTGCTCAGTCTCAAAAAGCATCTGAGTCAACGTTCATTCCCAAACACCCATAGGCTACTTCAATCCTCTATTTTCAAAGGTGATTCAAGTAAGGAAGAACATGGCTCAAAGTAAAGTAACTAGGACTGAAACTACATAAATTCGTCAAAGTGAATCATTTGTGTCCCAGAATGGAACAATCTGAAACCGTAGCCCATTTGAATTCGTTTAGACAGCGAAACCGCACATCCTGCTTGCATATCGATGATGTCATCGCCACACCTCAGCTGCCCTGGACTTGCACTTGTAGTATTGCCTAACAATACTAGTTTTCATACATGACATTACCTCGATTACACTCCATTAAGATAAATATCACAACTGGTGCTTGCGCTTTCGGTAGCTTATGACTTGGTGGACTGAACACTGTTTTTTCCCGTGTTTTTTTATGCATTCTAGCTACTGTCAGTGACGTGAGAACTTAAGTTATTAGGAAAGTGCGATTGTAAGTTTAGGCTACATTATTTTGTGGGTAGTGCCAGTGTCATTCATTTATTTTACATGTCTTTCAACATATATACATGCATTCACAATCGAGTGAAATCAGATATAAGCATACAAAGGCGCTTAGAACTCCGTTAAGCCGATGGTAGCGCACTGAATGCAAAATGCAATATTTGAAATGATTTGATGCAGGCAAAAAATTTTGACTGTTACTAACGAAGGTTTTATAGCAATATTATAAATGTGGCGACAGAATAGCCTAGAACTTGGGTAAGCCTTGCGTTTAGTAGCCTAATTGCGGTGATAGCCATGTGAATCACGGACTATCCTACAACCAAAGAAAGTAAAGGTGATTAGGCCTACCTGCGTTAGCCAAATAAAGGATGGGACTGCACCCTTCACAAACCGTAAAATAAAGTTTATTAGTTTTACAGTTGACTACAGTTGACAGTTCACCATGAGTCCACACAAACAATTCTGGTTTCCTTGCACTAGCCATTTTGTCGTAGCCTATTCTGTCTGTTTGTAAAGTGCAAGTTTTGGTCAATTTCTGTAAAGAAACAGTGCCACCTATAGGCCTGGGGTATGAAGTAACGTGTTGAGTCGTGTTGAGATGGATCCGTTTGGACGCAAATATTCTTGATACGGTTCCAGGGAAGACGGAGGAAAAAAAGATCGGTTTGGTACGTGTGGACTAGGCCTTAGTACCAACTTTACACCGGTCCGATACAGTTTTGCCTATGGCTATACCGTGAGACTGAGACGCTTTTTGTATGTTCGAAGTGCGTGTTTAGGGTGTGAGAGGGGAGCCGATGTGCTTTGATTCCAGCTTGGTAGTTGTAATCTATGCGATTAAAAAACACGTGTGTGTGAAGTATCCAAACAATGATAACGCTTTCATTATGGCTGCTTTAGCCACAGACCTTGAGCTACTGTTCAGTGGGTTGGGTTCCATTTAGAAGTGTAAACTTTCGTGATTCACACAGCTGCGTGAAATGTATTAGGCCTACTACTGATATGCAAAACTATGTCGCAGGGGGGGGGGGGGGGGGGGGGTGGGGCAGTGCGTGGATATCTCAATCGCAAAATTAAACAATATTTCTATCGGGCGCCTACCATGGACTAGGCTGGGTGAACTCCTTTTCGATTTCTTAAAAGATTGAGCTTGGTCTGGCGAAAGCCAGACTAACCATGGACCTCATAGTTGCAAAATGCAAGGGAACATGAGTCAGCATATTATTTGCACAAACAATAACGGACAGTAGCTCTTCAACTTGGCCCGTTAAAATGTGTATGAACAGTCTAGCAACGCATTTCATGAAGGCCCTTTTGGACATGTCAGTTATTTGCACCACTGGGTAAAACGGCATTTTTTTTTAGACTACTGGTATTTCATTTGTGCATTGACAATAAAGCTGAATATCATATTAACTAGATGACTAAACTTATGCATATGTAGAAGAAGAAACATTCACAAAAATCCATGACATGACCTCTCTTCTTGATAGCTGTTGAAAACTGCATGGAACTGACAGGGATTGTTTTGTTTAATAATAAATAAATAAATACATTATGCTGCTACCTTCTGCTTTTCCCAAATACAATATAGCATACAGGTGTACCTTTCATCAGTCCAGTTGCAATGGATGGACTGTGATGAACTGCCCTGCTTCTGATTGTTTAGAGATTTTAAAGGTTTTATAACAATGCTACAAATTTTTTCAGCCAGTAGAGCTACTTTGTTTCAACCCGCAAACACACATTCCAAACAAGCATACACAAAAGTTTCAAGAGTGGGGGATGGAGTAGAAGATGGAGACAAATTCATTAATATGATTTATTTTCGCGGAATGGATGTACAGGACTGAGCGGCAGTCATATTTTGTAACGCTATGCGGTACATCTAGTTTTACATTTTCTGAGAATTATTTTCACCAGACACAGACAAACTGACACATACACACAAACCCACACTGTGAGTTGAGTTCCTTACCTCAATGGGGACAACCTGCATGAGGATGGCGAAGTTGGTCAGGTGGTTACACAGACACACAGAGTAGGACAGGTTCCCACCAGAACGAACACAGCCTTCGTTAGACCACACACCTTCTTTAGAACTTTAACAGACCAACAGAAAGACAGACGAACACACACACACACACACACACACAAACACACACACAGAAATGTGATGATGAAGCACACACAAGAAGAAAAACAACAATTGCACTGTGTGAAATGCCAGCATTTGTTTGACTTGAACACAGCCTGCAGAAGACCATCACGTGCCTGACATTCCAGCGCAAACCCAAGAGAGATGGGGGTGGGGGGTGGTGTAGGGAGTGATCGGGACGGGGAACCGTTCCCCTCCAAATTAAATCCACAGCGTTCAGCCTCGCTCTGTCCTGATTTACGGTTTCAGACGTGGTCACAGATTTGGCCGCAGTCACAAGAGTTTTCACTGGTGGCTAAGGCTATTGCCTTTCTCAGCGCAAAATCTGTCTTAATAAGCAAAAGATGTGCTCTGGCTCTCCAAAGGAGCCTCAGAGGAAGTCATAAATGACAGCAGAATTTAATGCGAGAATAAAAGTATATGTGCAGGTACGTCTTCATAAAACGAAGCAAAAAGATCCTCTGCAAACACATAACTCTAAAAATAGTGTAGTCGTATAATTTGTGGGCTTGTTGTTATGGCAGGAATATGTATAGCCACATAAGATAACACTCTACACTGCTAATCATATTTTCACTCAGTATGAATCATGTGTATGCAAAAGAGAATATATCATACATAAAAAGGGTTGGTTCCCATCCATCTGTTATGTGGAGAATGTCACCTATGTATGCTGTAATCATGGCTCATTTGAGGATTTAACACCCATACTGTATTTCACATGAATGGGAACAGTGCACATCAGTGCAGAGTCAGCAATGTCTACATGTCTGTTAGTTAGAGAGGAAACTCACCTGTAGTCCAGGAATGCACAGTACAGGTGAACTCTGTTGCTCTTGTTCAATGATTGCATTTGTTGCTCTTTGGTCTGAAGAGAAAAGAAGAAGAGAGAGATAAAGTCTTTATAATGGGACTTGTTGACCAACTAGGCAACAACTACAGTAGATGATTCGTATGCCATGATTGAATTTCTACGTCCACTTAACAGGACAGATTTTTCACTGCAGAACACTGTGAGACCTCTTGGAAACCAATTAACTGCACAATGGCTTTTAATAAGTCACTGAAGGTGTCGTAAAGAGTGTTTCATGCACAAAGCATTTAGGGTTGTCTGAAATCACCCCTAATTCATGCTGCTCCCATTTGTCTTAAGCCGAGCAGAAAACGCAGGGGCTAATGAACACAGTGCACAGATTAAAGCAGAAAACAGCAATAACAACAACACATTACATTTGATAGATAAATAGATGGACAGATGGATAGATACTTTATTGATCCCCAAGGGGAAATTCAAGAAAAAGTAAAATAAAAATAAATAAAAAATAAAGCGCTTTTCTAGGTACTCATCACCGGGAAGGGGGCAAACCTCACAACAGCCACCACCAAAAGCGTAGCACACATCTGGGTGGTGCACGGCAGCGTAGGAGAAAACTAGTCATCAAGTGTCTAAATTTGGTTCTGTAACCAGACTGAAGACCAAATGGGATTGAAATGAATGCTGCATATCTGAACAGATGACGGCCAGGTCTGTTGAGTTCAGGGCTGACGGAGTGCATGAGACACGACTTTGCAATGCAAGTGTTCGACTTGTTTAAATTACAGTGCTGAATCACAGAAATTGTTGACCGCAACAAGACTTTTCCTGTGCAAAACTAGAGACAAACACCAATGCTAATTGTTTTTGCGATTTTATGTATAAACTCTCCCCTTGGAGTGTTGCCTGCATCATGAGTTTATTTTGGTTTAGAATATGTCAAACACATCAAATGTCTTCTCTCACATACACACCCTCACTTAAAATGACAGATGCATGCTATCCAAATTTACAAACACACACACACACACACACACACACACACACACACACACACACACACACACACACACACACACACACAGCTTAGAGAATCTAAGTCATTTTCTCAATGGGTGGCTCTTCCCTCACGGGTGATTCCGGCTGCCCCCCCAACACACACCACCACCACCACCACCATCCCCTCCAGCTACATCCCTCCACACGCAATGACTCCCCCCTGCTCTGAAGAGGTAGGAGCTCAGAGCTGTCTCTGTTTGCCAGCATAAACAATCATACTGCTGCTTTTGTTGTTCTGAAAATGGACTAGTATTGCCTGACTGGTGCTAAGAGGCCCATAAAGATCTGAAGAGGGAACACCAGCCGCTGCCAAGTCCCCCCCCCTCTCCTCCACACACACACACACACACCTCTCTTTCTGGTCCTCCCTACTGTCTCTATGTGTTTTATATGACCAGTGCTCATTTTTTCCGTGTAATTTCTGAAATCTGATTTGGAGTCTTGGGAGATGGTGAGCTAACAGGCTGAGGAATGCAAGTGTGGTAATTAGGTTTTGGCCCACGGACTCCGCTTAAATCCTTGCTGTTATGGCTAAACCTCCTTCCTCTCCAAACCCCCCCCCCACCATCCCCTACACACACACACACACACACACACACACACACACACACACACACACACACACACACACACACGGATACACATACATACACCCCCACACCACCCTGCAGCCAACCCTCCACTGTAGCTCCCATCTGAATCACAACAGGGTTTACTAAAACAACCTGGCGGGCGACATCCGCCCTGGGCAAAACACACACACACGCACACACACACACACACACACACACACACACACACACACACACACACACACACACACATGTATATACACACACACACACACACACACACACACACACACACACACACACACACACACATTGGGATAACTTGCTCTGATATCCCTCCTCAGTGGCCCAAATTGGATTGGGTGTTTGTGAGGATGGGCTGAGTTACCTTGCGGAAAAAGTGAGAAGGAAGAGAGCCACACCTATGGCCCAGACTCTCCAGTTTCTCTCTCTCTCTCTGTCTTTCTCCCTCTCACTGACGTCGGCTCAGGGTGTTTCTGTGTCAAACAGCCCTAAGAACACACTGTGTGTGTGTGTGTGTGTGTTTGTGTGTGTGTGTGTGTGTGTGTGTGTGTGTGTGTGTGTGTGTGTGTGTGTGTGTGTGTATCTGTGTGTGTGTGTACTATTTCTGTAAACTTTATGAATAAAGATAATAAATAATCTCCCCACGGATGTTTCAAGCCAGACGCCCTTCTTCAGCGTGATTATGGCGATTCTGGTTTTGAGCCCAGTCACACACACACATCAATAGTGTTCTGGGGGATTTTTGAGGGTACCATTTTTATATCCCCATTATTCAGACTCAGTATGCTCTCAACCCAAAGTCTTCATGGAGGTGGGAAAGGAAGAGCCCCAATCAAGTGGGATCATCTGGACATGACCGAGAAAGAGGCTCTTCCATGACAAGAGGAGCAAAGAGGTGTATGATGGGTACTCAGTAGTGTAGGAGGTGCTGGGAGGACAGGGGGGTCTCTGAGACTGAGAGCAGAAGAGGGTGGAACAGAGGAGAGGTGAGGTGAGGAGAGGAGAGGAGAGGAAAGGTGAGATGAGGAGAGGTGAGGAGATGGTTGAGTGGAGTGAAGGAGAGGAGGAGAAGAGGAGAGGAGACGAGAGGTGAGGTGAGGTGAGGAGAGGTGAGGAGAGGAGAGGAGAGGAGAGGAAAGGTGAGATGAGGAGAGGTGAGGAGATGAGTTGAGTGGAGTGAAGACGAGAGGAGAATAGAGGAGAGATGAGGTGAGGTGAGGAGATGAGAGGAGAGGAGAGATGAGGAGAGGTGAGGAGATGAGTTGAGTGGAGTGAAGACGAGAGGAGAAGAGGAGAGGTGAGGAGAGGAGTGCAGAGGAGGAGGGGAGTGGAGTGCAGAGGAGAAGAGGAAAGGAGATGAGAGAAGAGGAGAGGAGAGGAGAAGAAAGGTGAGGAGAGGAGAGGAGGTAGAGGAGAGGAGGGGAAAGGAGAGGAGAGGAGAGGAGAGGAAAGGAGAGGAAAGGTGTTGGGGGGCCCGTGGCATAGCGGCTGAGGAACTCTGACGTTGGTTGTGGGTAAATGAAAACAGATGAGCAGGCGAGGCACCTTGCCACGAGTGCCGTTTTGCTACAAAAACAGAGAGAAGAGAGAGAGGAGGAGGAGGAGATACACAGCAATGGAAAACAAAGAGCTCACTTTCCTTTTCTCATTCACCCTCTCTTTTTTCAAACTCTCTCTGTCTGTCTCTTTACTTTTCCACCTCCCTCTCTCTCTCTCTCTCTTTCTCTCTCTATGCAGTCTACTTGTTCTCCCCTGTCACCGAGGCTTTGATGAAATTATGCCATTGAGTGCGAGGCTAATTTTCCACATCGAGTCAATTCGGGACAGGGAAAAACTGAGCCGAGCTGACAAAAGAAAGGCCTGATTGCTATAGTAAAGCGTGCGCTCCACTCATGGCAGAACCCCTCCTCCTCCAGAAGAGCCTCTGTGTGTCTCTGACTCCGTTCAGGTCGGCTCTCGTCTCAGCCCTGCTGACCTGCCCCTCATGGCAGCCGTTGGAGCAGCAGACTCATCCTCTCCCTCCGTCCAGGCG